>NC_084510.1:14704309-15004309 GCF_024500385.1 Phyllopteryx taeniolatus
ATGCGTGTGATGTCACGGACTCGTTTCGTCCACAGTAGAAGTCGCATTTGCTTTTGTAATGTGAGCGACTACATAAGAAGATGGGATTTAACAAAAAATAGGAATTGGGGATCATGCCCTGCAGTGTGAACCTAGCCTTATATGGCAGAGTTTCACCTACTGCGGGTAGGTCTAAAACTTATCCCACCACTAAATAATAATAAGTAAGCTACAGCGAATAGCGAGAATCTGCAGGTTTTTTTTATGCCCACCTCAAAATGTCATAATGAAACTCTTCAACTCAGTTCAACATAGTGGCTTGACGCCTAGATTCCACAAGATGACACTAAAGTGAAACTTCTAATGCTTCGCCTTAGCAAAAAATAATGAATAGGTGAGTTTTTCACTGTGTAACAGGATAGGTTCCATAAAGAGTATGCAGGTATGTGAATTAGCGGGTGCAGCACACCGAATATATACAGTAACTAACTACACTATGTTAGCATAGGTTAGTGAGTGGGGTACACTCTTACTTGTGTACAAGTTTGGGTTGAATTAGCGCTGAGTTACCGCTGTTGGAACAGAACTCAGTCGAAAACCGAGGAAGCCCTGTATTCAGACCCTACAGGACAAAGATCAAATGTTTCCTCATTATTTTTCTGAGTCAGAAACGAGAGGAGCTGACGGCCCAGCAGGAGGCGCTTTCACACAAGAGAGCGGTACTAATGGCGGAAGGGGAGGGTCCAGAAGCAGAGGACCGACTCCTTTTGGAGGTTGGTGAGGATATGGAGGTTCTGAACGCTAACATCGACTACATCAATGACAGTCTGTCGGACTGCCAGGCCACTATTGTGCAGATAGAGGAAACGAAGGTATGAACACATCGACAAAAAAAAAAAAAAAAAAGACACACACTAGTCTTCTGTATGTTAAAAAAAAAAAAAAAAAAACTAACTTAACTACTGATTCCCAATTATTATACAGGATGAGCTGGACTCAGTGGACACCTCAGTGGTGATCAGCTCATGTTCTCTGGCTGAAGCACGCCACCTGCTGGACCATTTTCTCAAGGCCTCTATTGACAAGGTCTGTTCATAGAAACAAGAACCATTAAATGAGTCTAGAATTTGTGGAACTCAAATAACTCTACCAAAGAGATGGTTTTGGGTGGTGTGTTTTTTTTACGTCAATTTCATTGAACTTAAAAAACATGTGCATTGTGGTCCAGTAACAAACTTTGTTTTTGATGCGCTCTACGTGACAATACTGTATTTTTATTTGAAAAAAAATAAATAATTCAGAATCATCTTTATTTTCCCAAGTATGTCAAAAACGCACAAGGAATTTGTCTCTGGTAGTTGGAGCCGCTCTCGTACGACAATACTTTTGAGACATAAAGACATTGAGAAAAAAGAGTCACTGAGCAATAGAAGCTTGCTAGTAATCTGGTAATGCCGGTACAATTGTTTTTTTTTTTTGACAATTGTGCAAAAATATGCAGAGTCCTCTTGCACTGAGATCAGTTTGAATGACTAATAGACCAATAGTCCGGTACAATGACCATTGTGCAAAGGGCTCTGAGACTTCAAGAAATGTATGCAGTTTAAAGTGACCAGTGCGATAATCTGGGACAATGCCGATTGTGCAAATGTTGCAGATACCACTCGGTGACCATAAACTATTATTATTTTTTCATAGTCAATTACATACATCTAAATATTTTAAAAGACAATTTGAATGGCTGATGTTTGTAGGCCTAGGTGAAGTTTTAGTCACTTTTCCCCCTCAACTTTAAATAAAAACTGCAACCTAGAATAGATGTGATCCTCAAACTGCTTCCCTTCCCTTTGCATCCATATATGGAACAGCTTGTCCATGTTGCTTGGAGAAATATTTTTTTTTTCAATCATTATAACTCTGGACCAAAGGTATATAAGTGCATTGTGCATTATTTATATCAGTTTGCATGTTGCTGAATACAATATTCATGTCTTGACAACAAAACAGACTTTCCCTAATACCATCATTTGTATTTTGGCACTTAAATTTGTGCTAGTAACAACATTGATTAATTATACTGTCCTTTCTGTTATGAAAGCATGAAGATGCCACTCACCCACAGCCCCATATGTATGTGCCTCTTGTAGAGCTTACAGGTGGCACAGAAGGAGGCTCAGATCAGACTGCTGGAGGGTCAGCTGAGACAGACCGATGTGATTGGTTCATCCCAAAATCACATGATCCTTGATGCTCTGCGGGAGAAGGCAGAATACATCCCTGAACTGCAGGCTCTCATCCACAATGTACAACAGGGTGAGGGACACACTGTGTGTTTATGTATAAGAAGCACAGATGAATAGATGACCTGATTGTTTTTTAATTGTTTCTTATTGACTGAGAAGATTTTTTTCTCCACACTTTCAGAGAATGGTTATGCTAGCACAGATGAGGAGCCATCTGAGTTCAGTCAAGCCTCAGACAACAGGTGAAACCACAGTCTGCCCCCACTTCTGATCTTCTCTGATTATAATCACTTAAATTATCTATTTATCTGAGCTCTCCTTTCCCTCCTCCAGTGTCTCTCTAATGAAAGAGTCCAATAGTCAAGATGACTTCAAAATGAAGGTAAAACATCTCATTTACTTGTGGCATTCGTTTACATTTTGTATAAATCCCTCGTCTGGTTTTACTCAGACAGATTAATCACTAGATCAAATTAGAACGTTTGAGGAGTAGTTACTATTAGTGACATTTATACCAGCTTTCATTTTATCTTAGTGTATGTGCCCTTTATATACCACAAGGTGGCGGTATAACCATA
This sequence comes from Phyllopteryx taeniolatus, assembly GCF_024500385.1. NCBI lineage: Eukaryota > Metazoa > Chordata > Actinopteri > Syngnathiformes > Syngnathidae > Phyllopteryx > Phyllopteryx taeniolatus. The sequence goes on from NC_084510.1 coordinate 14,707,110, forward strand.
CAGACAAGATGACTTGCCTCTTTGATGTTTGGAGTGAAATAATTTATCATTTGACACATTTCTGATTTACTCTCCTGGTAACACAGTCTCCTCCATCCTTTATTGTGTTTTTTTTTCCAGCTTTGTTTGACCATGCTGTTATTGCTGTAATATGATCCTGCTCAGCTGCATGCTGCTAGACTTCAGTTGAATTGCTTTTTCTAGTTTGGTTTGATTCTGTTTTTATGTTGATTTTATTTTACCCCGATTGCCTTCTCTGTCTCATTTCGCTCTCTCCTTCTGCTTCCTTGTAACACAATGGGCTCACACCTCCCACACAGGTGGAATCTCGTCTGTCAGCTCAGATGAAGGCGGTGTCAGCCGAGTATCTGGGTCCCACCCTGGAGCATTCGTCAGGCTGCAAGCAGCAGCAAATCACTAAGTCACTGGCCTCGCTCACCGACATCCAGGAGGACAGTCTGAGCAGGGTCAAGGCAAGCCTGGGTCTTAGCCTCGGCCTCTCTCTGCTTGACCCCTACCACAGGGAACGAGCGTCACGTACCATCAGCTTGCCTGTCAGAGGACACACCTTGTAAGTGGAAAACATACACAACCAAAGTGGTCATTGGGGAAGCAATAAAAAATGTGTATGATGTATATACAGTGGGTACAGAAAGTATTCAGACCCCCTTAAATTTTTCACTCTTTGTTATATTGCAGCCATTTGCTAAAACCGTTTGGGTTAATTTTTTCCCTCATTAATGTAAACACAGCACCCCTTATTGACAAAACAAAACAAAACAGAATTGCTAAAATCTTTGCAGATTTATTAAAGAAAAACTGATATATCACACAGCCGTAAGTATTCAGACCCTTTGCTGTGACACTCATATTTAACTCAGGTGCTGCCCATTTCTTCTGATCATCCTTGAGATGGTTCTACACCTTCATTGGAGTCCAGCTGTGTTTGATTATACTGATTGGACTTGATTAGGAAAGCCACACACTTGTCTGTATAAGACCTTACAGCTCACAGTGCATGTCAGAGCAAATGAGAATCATGTGGTCAAAGGAACTGCCTGAAGAGACCAGAGACAGAATTTTGGCAAGGCACAGATCTGGGCAAGGTTACAAAAAAAAATCTACTGCACTTAAGGTTCCTAAGAGCACAGTGGCCTCCAGAATTCTTAAATGGAAGGCATTTGGGACGACCAGAACCTTTCCTAGAGCTGAACGTCCGGCCAAACTGAGCAATCGGGGGAGAAGAGCCTTGGTGAGAGAGGTAAAGAAGAACCCAAAGATCACTGTGGGTGAGCTCCAGAGATGCAGGCGGGAGATGGAAGAAAGTTCTAGAAAGTCAACAATCACTGCAGCCCTCCACCAGTAGGGGCTTTATGGCAGAGTGGCCCAACGGAAGCCTCTCCTCAGTGCAAGACACATGAAAGCCCGCATGGAGTTTGCCTAAAGAAACACCTGAGGGACTCCAAGATGGTGAGAAATAAGATTCTTGGGTCTGATGAGACCAAGATAGAACTGTTTGGCCTTAATTCTAAGCGGTATGTGTGGAGAAAACCAAACACTGCTCATCACCTGTCCAATACAGTCCCAACAGTGAAGCGTGGTGGTGGTGGCAGCATCATGCTTTGGGGGTGTTTTTCAGCTGCAGGGACAGGACGACTGTTTGCAATCGAAGGAAAGATGAATGCGGCCAAGTACAGGGATATCCTGGACGAAAACCTTCTCCAGAGTGCTCAAGACCTCAGACTGGGCCGAAGGTTCACCTTCCAACAAGACAATGACCCTAAGCACACAGCTAAAATAATGAAGGAGTGGCTTCAGAACAACTCCGTGACTGTTCTTGAATGGCCCAGCCAGAGCCCTGACTTAAACCATTCACCATCCAACCTGACAGAACTGGAAAGGATCTGCAAAGAGGAATGGCAGAGGATCCCCAACTGTTGCATCATTCCCATAAAGCTTCTAAATACCGAGGGTCTGAATACTTATGGCTGTGTGATGTTTCAGTTTTTCTTTTTTTAATAAACCTGCAAAAATGTCAACAATTCAATTTGTTCAGTCAATATGTGTGTACATTAATGAGGGGAAAAAAATACTTAAATGATTTGAGCAAATGGCTGCAATATAACAAAAGAGTGAAAAATTAAAGGGGGTCTGAATACTTTCCGTACCCACTGTATGTATCTGCAAGGTAGAGAGGTGACAACTGTGAATATTCTTCTTGCTCGTGTTTGTTACATGATCACCAGCTCCAACATTAGATGAGACACAATCTAATGAAGCAATACTAAAGCTGTCTCAAATTGGCTGACAAAGATAACGTTGCGCTTATATAGCAATTTCATGCAATGGTGTTCTACACCACAGTAAACCATAGTCACAATACCCCAATCCCCTGCTATATGCGAAGGATAAGGACAGAGCCCTGCCACCAATAACAAAAAAAAAAAAAAAACGCGAGTAATTGACGCCCCACCCAAAATATTTAGAATTTACTATAGTTATAGTTTAAATCAATGATCCCCAACCTTTATTTAGCCAAGGTGCATATTTTACATTCAAAAAATCTCACTACACACCACCAAACAAAATTGTCACAAAAGTGGATAGACATCAATTATGTACTTTTTGCCATATAATAGAAGTGCATTTATGTGTTCGGTCTGTCACTGTATGTCGCTGGCATAGATAGATGCATAAAGATACATTATTTGTTGTAAATAAATAATTTTCTAACCAATTTTGTGAAATTTGATCATTTCCCACGGCACACCTGAAGAGCTCTCACGGCACACCTATGTGCCATGGCATACTGGTTGGGAATCACTGGTTTAAACTGTAAATATACCAAGCTGTGATCACAAAACACGTTAATATCATTTCAAACTCATCTTACACCATTACCCTTAAAAATAAATGGCTTGGAGATTTTATTTCACACCTGAAGTGCACCTGTACATGCAGATGCAGCAAAGACTCCCTGTCACAACCCAGGCTATACTTACCGCCTCTCCAACATACAGAAGATCTTAGTCTCTCAGGCAATATACATCACTACTTTTCTATTAGCCTTTGACACCATCCTGTGGCATCTTTGGGTGTTAGATAGAACGGACTAATGGGGGGGGTCATCCGATACAGCCGATTTTTTTTTTTTGAGGCCATATGCACCCATATTACTGTACAGTACATTATTATTTGAAGGTTTTTTTCGTGGCCTAAAACACCCAGTACTTACAATACAGTAACTTATTGTAAATAAATATTCAAATATGCTTGAAAATGTTTGAAAGTTTCACATTTTATACAAACTTATCACGCCGGTGTGCTTGGTCATGGTGACATTGTTGACGTACAGTACTCACCATAGGTGGGTCGCTTTCATGAGCCGCTAGGTATTAGTTCCCTAGTTCCAAATCTGTTGCCAAAGGCGAATGGCTTGAAAAAATAACAGACTCCATAGTTTGTAGTCCTCAGAGTTAACGCTGCAGCCATGCCGCCATCTCTCCTCTGCTCTATGTACAATAGATGTAACCATCGTCACATGCCTGCCGTGTCAATGCCCCACATTCAACATGGCCACCACGTAGGCACAAAACAAAACATGTCACATCACAAAACATCGTGAGATTTTTAGAACATAGCCCTAAAAAGGAAGGTAATTTAGTGGAATCTGAATAAATCCCGTAGGATGGAAGTGTGTGTTTGCATTTTTAAAATGAGTAAGCCAGTTGTTTTTGTTTTTTTATGTTAGTAACACTGCTAATTGCTTTACAACCATAATGGATATAGTTATTGTGTGATTAGCATTTGTATACTTCCTTCAGGATTGGCTTAGTTTGCTTTTTTTGTGTGTCAGTCCCAGGCAGTCGCGGGGCTACGACACCTCTCCCATCACCAGAAGAAAATCTTATGACCGTTCGTACAGGTACATGCACACCTGTTTCAAAGTCACATATGTCTATTCACTTACGCTTATTCATATGTAATTTGTCCTCATTTCTCAGGCCCACTGATGGCTATACTCCCCCTTCTTCCCCTCCTCTGAGGACCAGGAATGACCGCAATGTGTTCTCGAGGCTCACCAGCAACCAAAGTCAAGGTTCTGCTCTGGACAAGTGAGTACAATAAGACAGTCAAAGTTTTTTTGATGTCTTATCTTTGCTTTAGTGGCCCTGTAGGGTGGCTGGAGGTCAGGTCTTTGGAGAAGAAAGGTCCTAAGTCTGTGGGTTTTGTGGAGCTTAATTGTGTGCAATTCCCAGTTAGTTTATCCGCACATCACTCCCATTACATTACAATGAAGATGAGCTTCATAAATATATGATTCATGAAAATATATCATTTGAATGCATGTAGTGAGTTATGGGGTAATGTTAGTATGTAGTACATTCAGCAGAATTGCAACCTTCATGAAATTGTTGTATTTTGCCTCAATGTCAGCGAACGTGTGAAAACATTTTCTGCCAATGTGTACATAAGAATATTTTTCTGCTCAAGAGCTGGTGGTTAGTCATAGTGTGAAGGAGGCGGAGGTGAATTACTTTTGTAATCTTTTATTGCAGCTGTTGTCGTTTGTAGCCATTTGAATGGACTGATTATGTGGGAGGTTGATTCTCTGCATAGCCTTTTACAGAGCTCCTCACCAAATACTCCATATAAAGTCTCTTAGCTTTTGCGTTGTTTTTTTTACATTCCAGCTGCAGCTGCATTGATGAATTCGATGAAGACATTTTTTGTTACATGAAGCATTTTTTGTGACACAAACATTCACTGCCCAGCCTTTACATTGCCTCCATTCTTAAATTGATCTTCACATGCTACTGTCTCTCTGTAGAATGGATATCTGTATTTACAATCTTTGTAATTGTGACATTTTCTAAATTGGCATAATATAATCATTACCCTGTTTATTTATAATACCCCTCTGATTTAGTGTATATTTCTGTGTGTGTCAAGGCCCTGACATGGAGAATTCATTTACATGTAATACTAGAATGGAAGATGAATTTTAATCAGTTTTTCTGGCTGGTTGTATTCAGCGGCTTTGAAAGGGACAGTAGATCCTTATTTTCTCTGTACATCTTACATTTCCTTTCTATAAAACCAATGAATTTTAAATACATTTTGTTTTGTCAGAAACGGAACATCACTATACTAACAGCAACCAGCATTCAATAAAAAAGCAAATAAATAAATAATTTGAGCTGGTTTTAATCCCCGTCTTTCCATCTCAAAATATCTAGGGCCATGTCATTGTGTCTGTAACGCTGGCTTTTATGGTGACAAACCAAGGCCATAAAGGTTCATAATATAAATATTGTTTACTGCTCTATTAACCACACATACTGTATGGCCTTTCTCTCTGAGATGATGTGGAGTTGAGGGTGTGGTCAGGATGAATACCTTCACCAGCAGTTTCCCCAGTAGACTGTGTGATTGATGATTATTATCCCTTCTGCCTAATTATGACCAGAAAGAGAGAATGACACTGACATTGTTGAACTTGTATACCAAGAATAATGGATGAAAAAATGTTTTTGCACCTCATTGAATCTTTACAGTGGAAAAAAAACTACCTATAACATAAAATGGATGGATGGATAATAAAGTCAAGCAGCCTTACATTTGCGCTGTGAGGCATATGTTAAACATTTCTCTTAATTTCCTGCCTGGCGCTTTGGAGGTCAACTTACAAATATGTACGTCTGTGATGGTTAGTTTGGGCAAGTCCTATAAACACCTTGTGTACAATAATGCAGTTCAAATCCGAAAAGATTGAGCCCTATTTCGGCAGCACAGGAGATTATGTGCAAAGAGCCCATAACCCAATCACAGAGACCCATCAAATAGTATTACAATGGTGCCTTAAGATACAATAGACCCGACCTACAAGTTTTTCGGGATATGAGCGGTCGTACGGGTTTTTTTGCAGTGACTCTATGCTGTATGATCTCAGTTTGACAGATAGAATTAGTAACTGATTCTTTAAAGATGAGGCTTTAAGGTGTTTTTTGCCACTCAGTTGAAGCTTTTTGTCAGACTCAACATAAAACAAAGACAATTTGACATTGTGTATTTAAAACAACGACATAACTTTGCCTTAAATGCTGCTAGATTAGTGCTAACACATAATGGGAAACTTCATAGGCATGGACTAACGAATAGCATTTATATTGTGGTGTTATAACCCTCTAAGCAACGGATATTTGAACACAAACGGTGCTGCAATACATGTAGACAGACAATAAAAGAATACTCACAGGCATAGTTTTTATCCTCTGTGAAGAACGACTAATATTACTGCCGTACTGAGGTTAAATGTCCCGTATTTTACCAAACCAACTTTTTGTATTATTTGGCATGTAATATTGTCTTTATGGGACTTGAGTACACGTGTGAAATATGAACTAAAATCGTCCACGCATGCCTGAGTTCCAGATGTTTTTCTGCCAAGAGGTCTGAAATCAGGTCATTCCAATTTCTCAAGCTTACCTACGTCACTAGATCACTAGATCTCCGCCTACATCTCTGCTCCAGAGGCAGCGCTGTCTATATAATGAACATGTGTGGTCTCACAAGTAGGTCTTTTACACGGAGGCAACCAATCAGAGGAAAGGGCCAAATATGAACAAAGTGGATACAAAACTGGGTCAAACAGAAGTAGTTGTCAGAGGGGCCTTTTCTGGACACTCGTATGACAAAACCAATGTGTTTTTTAAAATGAAATTGACACTTATACACTCCATGATAGAGAGTCACTCTATGGAGCTCTAAATAGCCAAAATATGGGGACCTTTAAGAATGTTTCGGTGTACAGTATATCCGTATACACAACCCCAATTGCAAAGAAGTTGAACATAAATAAAAACAGATTACAATGATTTGCAAATCATGTTCAACCTATATTTAATTGAATACACTACAAAGACAAGATAGCGTATTTTCACGACCATAAGGCGCTCCGTATTAAAGGCGCAGTCTCAGTTACGGGGTCTATGTCTGTATTTAACACATACATAAGGCGCACCGTATTATTGGGCGGAGGCACGGTAAAACATACGCTAGCTTAAACCATACGGTAGCATGCATGCACGTTAAAAGAATGTTTTTAAAAAGGCAGCGGGAGCAAAACTGAGTTCGGTTGTACTTTATTGAAGTATTTAACAATGTACTCGTTATTTTTTTATCAATCCTCATTCACAAATCCATCAAAGTCCTCATCTTCTGTATCCAAAATGAACAGCTGGGCAAGTTCTCCATCAGACACGCCAGGTTCCCTCTCGTCATTGTCAGAGTCAAGTCTCGTTGCCGTGCGGCTCCTCAGAAATGATGCCGGCTTTTACGAAAGCTCGAATACAACAGCGCAAGCAGACACGTTAGCCCAAGCATCCACAATCCATTCACAAATTGTGGCGTAACTTAGTAAAGCTGTGTTCGCCATCTGTCATCCATCGCTCCCACGCCACTTGCATCTTGACTTTGAACACCCTGTTTACACCGATGTCCAGCGGTTGGAGTTCCTTCATCAAGCCTCCCGGAATGATGGCAAGCTCAGAGTTATTGTACTCAGTCAAATGGTGACTGTAGAGACGCTTCTTCCGGCTGTTATTTGCTCATTAATCCATTACTCGAGTTGGTCTTCCAACTCGGGCCATCTCGCCTTGTTTTCGCGGAAACTCAGCTTAGTCTTCTTGACTTGGCGACGCTCGTTTTCCTGCTTCCTCCACTTGCAAACTATGGATTCGTTGATCTTGAATTCTCTTGCGGCTGCTCGATTCCCATGTTCCTCCACGTAACTAATAGCTTACAGCTTAAACTGTGCTTCGTAAGCGTGTCTCTTCGTAGCTGCCATTTTTGAGGGTCCTTAGCCAAACCGATGCACATACCGGAACTATATACCTACTGGGGGCATGTCTTTAGCATCCTCTGTCACACGCACCCTTCCCCCTTTACGTCCGCATGCTGTCCTCAGTCACGTCCGCCTTCCTCTATATAACCAGCGTGTCGGAAGGAAATGCTCCCAGTCAGTCAAGCAGAGCGCTCATTAAAGTCACACAACAACATTTACAGATTTTGGAACTCGGTGCACACATAAGGCGTGCCGGATTGTAAGGCGCCTCGCCCATTTTGGAGAAAAAGACTATGTGCAGGACTATGTGGGCACCCGCAGAACTTTCAGCTGTCAGCCGTTGTAAGGCCATTGCTACAGAGGTGGGTAGTAATGTGCTACATTTACTCCGTTACATTTACTCAAGTAAAATTTCGATAAACTGTACTTGTCAGAGTACTTTAAATGCACTGTGCTTTTTACTGGAGTATTTATGTGAAGAAGGATTGATACTTTTACTCTGTTACAATGATCGACATGCCGTTCGCTACTTTTATTTATTTTTATTTTTAGACTCCACCTTTGACTTCCGCCTGTTGCGCCAATCTAACATGATCACTGTCATTTGACTACAATTCACCAATCAGACGACACAAGGCAGTCACATGACCACGCACGTAGCCTTTGCGAGCCAATCAAAATGACTTTTTTTTTTTTGGGGGGGGGGAGGAGGAAGAGAGCCGTGCGAGTGTTTACTTTACAGACTCCAAAAAAACAACAGCTTTGTCATAAGTTCATTTTTTTCCCTCAATGTACACACAGCACCCCGTATTGACAGAAAAAAATGGAATTGTTGAAATTTTTGCAGATTTATCAAAACAGAAAAATGGAAATATTACACAGCCATAAGTATTCAGACCCTTTGCTGGGACACGCATATATTTAGCTCGGGTGCTGCCCATTTCTTCTGATCATCCTTGAGATGGTTCTGCACCTTCATTGGAGTCCAGCTGTCTTTGATTATACTGATCGGACTCGATTAGGAAAGCCTCTATATAAGACCTTGCAGCTCACAGTGCATGTCAGAACAAATGAGAATCAGGAGGTCAAAGGAACTGCCTGAAGAGCTCAGAGACAGAATTGTGGCAAGGCACAGATCTGGCCAAGGTTACAAAGAATTTTCTGCTACACTTAAGGTTCCTAAGAGCACAGTGGCCTCCATAATTCTTAAATGGAAGACATTTGGGACGACCAGAACCTTTCCTAGAGCTGGCCGTCCGGCCAAACTGAGCAATCGGGGGAGAAGAGCCTTGGTGAGAGAGGTAAAGAAGAACCCAAAGATCACTGTGGCTGAGCTCCAGAGATGCAGTCGGGAGATGGGAGAAAGTTCTAGAAAGTCAACCATCACTGCAGCCCTCCACCAGTCAGGGCTTTATGGCAGAGTGTCCCGACAGAAGTCTCTCCTCAGTGCAAGACACATGAAAGCCTGCATGGAGTTTGCTAAAATAAACACCTGAAGGACTCCAAGATGGTGAGAAATAAGATTCTTGGGTCTGATGAGACCAAGATAGAACTTTTTGGCCTTAATTCTAAGCGGTGTATGTGGAGAAAACCAGGCACTGCTCATCACCTGTCCAATACAGTCACAACTGTGAAGCGTGGTGGTGGCAGCATCATGCTGTGGGGGTGGTTTTCAGCTGCAGGGGCAGGACGACAATCGGTTGCAATCGAAGGAAAGATGAATGCAGCCAAGTACAGGGATATCCTGGACAAAAAACTTCTCCAGAGTGCTCAGGACCTCAGACTAGGCCGAAGGTTCACCTTCCAACAAGACAATGACCCTAAGCACACAGCTAAAATAATGGATTGGCTTCAGAACAACTCTGTGACTGTTCTTGAATGGTCCAGCCAGAGCCCTGACTTAAACCCAATTGAGCATCTCTGGAGAGACCTAAAAATGGCTGTCCACCAACGTTCACCATCAACCTGACAGACCCGGAGAGGATCTGCAAGGAGGAATGGCAGAGGATCCCCAAATGCAGGTGTGAAAAACTAGTTGCATCATTCCCAAAAACACTCATGGCTGTATTAGTTCAAAAGGGTGCTTCTACTAAATACTGAGCAAAGGGTCTGAATACTTATGGCTGTGTGATATTTCAGTTTTTCTTTTTTAATAAATCTGCAAAAATATAAACAATAGTTTTTTTTCTGTCAATATGGGGTGGTGCGTGTACATTAATGAGGAAAAAATGAACTTAAATGACTTTAGCAAATGGCTGCAATATAACAAAGAGTGAAAAATTTAAGCGGGTCTTTATACTTTCGTGTACCCACTGTAAAGCCTTTTCCTAAGTCCCTCCTCCTTTGTAACCCATTGCCAGTAACCCTTCTGTCTTTCCTTAGTGTGATTAACCCTTTCCTCTCCCTGACACCCCTCCCTACCCCGTTCCTTCCTCTTCTCCCTCCAGGTCGGATGACAGCGACTCCTCGCTCTCCGAGGTGCTCAGGTAGACCAACTGTGTCTTTTCCTTCTTTGTCATGTCTTCTGCCATTTGCTTGTAAACTCACCATGATGTCATCACGGTTCCTGTGGTCATCATTGGCCGCCTCTTCACCACCTGTCTTTCCTCCCCCCACCAGCCTTTCTACCCATGTGTGATTGTGGTGTATTTGTGGTGTTGCTACTAAGCAAAACCTGAGATGCTCAGCCAATTAATGCACTCTTCACATACAAATTGGTTGTGCAAATACAATTTTAAAATGCAATATCATAAAACTCAGGCTAGTCTTTATCACGTTGTCAGTCCTGGAAAATTGATTCTTGGCTTCTTCCCACATTCCAAAAACATGTTTTTGTAATTAATTAAAAACTTTAAATCATCATTAGGTGTGACTGTGAATGGTTGTCTACATGTGCTCTGCGAGTGGGTGGTGACCAGTCCAAGGTGTACCCCGCTTCTCGTCCAAAGTCAGGTGGGACAGGCTCCATTTTACCCATGACCATAATGAGGATAAGCAATTTAGAAAATGGATGGATGGATGGTTCCAGAGTAAAACTATCACGAATATAAAATATTTGTAAGTAACATTCTAAAAGATAAAATAAATGAACTGATATTAATAAGATGAATAAAATCAGTATTCTCCCATTGATGACATGCAACAAACATGTTGATGAATGAGCAGAGTTGCCTTACATAAATTTCGCTCACTTTGCGGTGTACATACCGTTCTCCTTCTTTTATTATTATTATTGGCTGACCCAGTACATAAATGTGTGTACTGAATAACTGAACTTGTCTAATTTGCATAAGTCAAAAGGCCCAAATCCATAAAAAATGTGCAAGTAATACAACTTTAAATGTTTGCAGATGCATTAAAATGGCAGAAAAAACAACACTCCTAAAACAGAAGTTTGCATCTCAACACCGTTTAAACTCACTAATTCACCCCTTGCACTCTGTTTACCCTACCTACTCTGTATCAAAAAAAAGAACGCTCCCTTCTTTGTTAACAGGCAGCCAGACTCGTTCTTTCAGGCCTAGCGTGTTTATACTAGTGAAAGAAAATAACACATGCTAATTGGTGAGCTTTAGAGGTTCTGTTTCAGAGAATTGGGTTTTTATCTTTTGCATAGAGTAGTGTTAGACAAATTGTTTCATTTTATAATGACATACACATTTTTCCTCTACTCTCTATCTCTGTATATTGCTCACTAACTTACAACTTAACGCAGCTTTCACAGAGGCGCTTCTCTATTTCTCTGTGTGATGCAGAGAACACACACTGATCTGCCTCCACATTTCTCATTAGTCTTTTGATCCCCCATGCTCGGAACTGCAACATCCATTAGCAGCTCTTACATACTTCATAACTCTGCTCACTATGAGACCTTTCATGCTGATAGAGAAGGAGCAGTTGCTGCTATAGTATTTGGACCAATACAGTGCTGAGGGAAGCTGTATTCCAGTTTGCATATTTTTAATGGGAGAAAAAAAGGATTAAATAGTCAATATAGCTTTATCTAAACAACAGGTAGATAAAAATAAGCGTTCAAAGTCATTTTATGCTGTAGCGATGAGCTCCTTGTAGCCTTGACAACAGGCAAAATGAGGTTCCCTCATAAAACTGCACTCAAATTTCCCTTCTAGCTTATAAAATTGTAATTATCTTCTTCCTCTCCCTTATTAGTGTTTTTGTTAGTTTTGTTGGTTAGCTTTTTTCAATTTATTTCTTTTCCCAGATAACAATTGGTAGGGCATATTTTTTCCAAGAGGCAAAAGTGGCTTTTCTTACAACGTTTCTCATTTATTCTACCTACATGCATTGGTGCCACTCACAGGAATCATAAAGGCATAAAGGGGGGAGTGATGGCGATCTTGAGCCCGATGACCGACAGGGGCCCTAGAAAATATTATTTTTAATATGTGACATTGATGTGAAGGGTGCCAAAGTGAATATTCTTTCTTGGGGACCCCAACCCACGGAGGTGGTGAACCACAGGTGGTGGTTGATGCATGTTTTGATGCCATCTAAGGTAATGCTTTTTTTCTGCAGGCTGCTGTTGAGTTATTTCTTTATATATATATATATATATATATATATATATATATACATTATTTTGTGTGCAATTTTTGTTTTCCGTTGGCTCATTTACTAACTTTTTGATTGGTTTGTTAATGCAAACGAAAGCAATGTGTGTGCGTTTGTGTCATCACAGTTGTGTTTCTTTTTTCTCCTCAAATTCCTCCAGCTGTGTGTTTTTATATTGAAAAATGTGGCACCAGCCACATCAGTAGAATACATAAGTACAATAATCACTCATAATGTCTTAATTGTTTTTTTAAAAATTTATTTTCTAATTTAATTGAATTTTTAAAATATTTTCTCTCATTCAAAACCAATATTTTAAATCACACTTCACAGGGACATACAATTCATGTTGACGGAGCAACACAGACCGACAGAATTGCTGTGATTTTTATTCCTGGTCACGTCAAACATTTACCGGCCAGTTTGTTGCTTAGCAGCGTTCATTGGGGTCCAGTCATGTAGACCAATGTTAAAATTGGCAGATGTCCGCTACGCCCATTTGTTATTTGAATAAAAATTAGGGGCTGATGACCTCTGACCATGGGCAGAGAGCCAGCAGCAAGAGGAAGTCATACAGGCGCTTTTGAGTTTTTTAAGAAAATAGCACAAATGTAACAAATTTAAAATACCTATTAAAATTCAAAATGATGACTTGGAGTCCACTGTTACCCTCTCTGTTGCGTTTTACCACCTTTCTTCCATTTCATCCATTTCACACAGACACACAGGCCCCACTAGTGTTATTAGGAAACCCACCAGAGACCAATTTTCTCACAATCCTCCCCCTTCCCCATCACCATCTCCCTGCACTTGTCTCACTCTGCTGACTGTTCTCCTGGTTCTCTTTGACTCCGACTGTCAGCATTACATGGGGAAAGGTTGAGTGCATATAACATACAGTGAAAGCTGTGTGTGTGTGTCTTATGTAGCGTTTATGATGGCATGATTTTGGATGAGAGAAAGAAGTGGGTTGACTAGCCATGAACTCTCAATTGATACTTGAATTTGACTTTTCCACAACAGTCAGTAAGGAGGGAGCAGGAGATTGATTTTGAGTATGTACACTCGATGGCCGACATCATTAGGTGCACCTGCACAAAACAATGACTGCCAGTGCAAGAGCTGTAGCAACAATTTGCAAATATAATAATAAAAGTAAATATGTACTCACCATACACTTAATTGGCTACCAATGCAATCAAAAGAGACTTCCAACTCAAGAACTGCATGAAAAATAATGTTCAGTTATGATTAACACTATCAGGGAGATATTAATTTAACTGTGTAGCGGTGGTAAAGATCATTGCACTATACTGAGAGATGTTCAATTTCGAATGTAAACTCTTGCATGCCTATAGCCAAATTCGGTATTTGGAATATGAAAATCACCTCTCAGTATGATGTTTTATGGCTCCGGTTAAAAAGTTTATTACAAAAATGGAGACAGACCGTGGCGACCACTTGGGCGCCACAAGAGTCCAAATCACCTAATCGACAGTAGAAACATGCAGGTCAAGACATGTCAACACCTAGAGCAGTGGTTTTCAAACATTTTACTGTTGACTGTAATAGACAGTCTTAAATGACTACCTTTTTAACAAGGAGAATTATTTTGTACAGCTCTCACATTGGATGTCAATTGTGTCCACTGAGTGTAAGCGTATTTAAAAAATAAATAAATAAATAAATAAATAAAAAAGAAAAAAAAAACATTTTTTTTTTGGGTGAATAAGCATGTATGCCTGTAGTTTTTTTTCATCTGTAGAAATGTCAGCGCAATAATTCGCTTTCATATTGCCTTAATGAAGTAACACTGCGAATAATTTTTTTCAGGGGTGTGATCAATCCAATCGGTGGTGTGAAGGGGGGTCGGACAGCCCCCCTGCAGTGTGTGTCTGTAGCCGAGGGCCACTCAAAGCCCGTTCTGTGTGTGGACGCCACGGATGAGCTGCTGTTCACTGGATCCAAAGGTACACACTTCATCACAGCACTGACAGAAAGTCAGTGTATTAGATCCATTGGAAGCACTGTCATATGCATACTAAGTAGTCTTAATTAACACTTTCCTCCAGATCGCACCTGTAAGATGTGGAACCTGGTGACAGGTCAGGAGATTCTCACGCTCAAAGGCCACCCCAACAATGTAGTCTCGGTCAAATACTGTCCCTCCTCGGGTCTGGTCTTCTCCGTCTCTACGTCCTACATCAAGGTGTGGGACATACGTGATTCGGCAAAGTGCGTCCGCACACTCAGGTAAGTTAACACCCCTCCACTAGCTACATGAAGTGGAGATCCTGTAAATATTTGTAGGGGATACAGACGGAAATGTTGCAATGAACGTTTCCATCATGAATCGGTAATGGCAAAAATAGAAAATAAAAATGTTAACCGGCCCCTTGTCTGGTTTACGGACAATGATGGGCAAAGGGACCGTAACGGAACATTTTTGGTACCTGGTTGGGAGCAATTGTTGTCGAAATCTAATTCGTCAAACAGTGGCGTCCTTCCAAAGTTTCATGGAAATCGGTTCTGTTGTTTTTGTGTAATCCTGGTAACGTGACGATCAAAACAATACCGCTCACCATCCGCTGAGGTAATAATTTTCAGTTCAGATCAAACATCAAAGATAAAGTTGAACAATATTTATTAATATGGTTATAGTCAACAGTCAGTGTTGATCCAAATTGAGCATTATTATCTTATGAAGGCAGAATTATTTAATGTAGATGTCATTACATTGTGCAGATGTACAGTACCTAATGAACTTTCTTCTGTATGTTTAATTGTTCCCTTTGTGTCTGCCTTCCATTGAGTTCTTCTCTTTTTACCTTCCACCAGTTCATCAGGACAGGTAGTGTCAGGTGATGCGTGTGCCGGCGCCACCACCCGCACGATAACATTTGCACATGGTGAATGTCAGATCAACCAGATTGCACTCAACCCATCAGGATCTGTGTTGTACGCCGCTACTGGAAACACTGTCCGCATCTGGGATCTCAACAGGTACAGTACATTCTTTTGTTTATTCATCCATGCCTGTGTGATCTCTTTCCAAAAATCTATTTTGTGAGCAGTGCGCACACTATTATCGACTTAGTTTCCTTTTATTTTTTATTATTATTCCTTTTCTATTTATGTGTGATATTCAGAAGAAATTTCACTCAACAAACTCATGTTTACTTAATACACCATCAATCTCCACAGGGAAAACTGACTCATCACTTCACCTCAGATGCTGTAAATTCTCATATTGCATGCTTTACACCACAGATAAACCAGACCACACCTTATGGTGGCACCTGTTGCTTTACTAATGCATTTTGATAATGGAAGACACAAAAAAAAAATACAAATGCATGTGTGGACACCTAAATCCTAACTTGTATTTCTTAATTTCTGCTCTTTGCACTGTCATGATTACATGATGTTAAACATAGACCAGACATCAATTGCAAGCAATAAGTTACATCTTATAGAAGATACTAAAAAGCTGCAGAATATTGGTGAAGTGGTACACATGAGCATTTTTGGGGAAGGTCTCAATATTCTCCTTTTCTATTTTATTGTTCTAGAGGGACAAAGGGAAACTAGACAGAAAATCTCATACCCATTTATTGATGCGTAGGTATTCTGCCAAGATGGAAATGCATTTAATAAACACCCTGTTAGTATCATCTCGCTCTCTGTGACAGGGCTTTGGCTCAAGCAGGTTTTTGGTGAAATGGAAAATGTCTTCATTCAGGGAACGTTATGATTTGAAAATCTGCTTCAACTTCTTTTCTACTTCTGTGTGTGTTTGTGTGTGATTGCATGCCTGTGTGCGTGCCTGCGTGTGTGTGTGTGTGTAGGATGCAAGCTATGGGCAAGCTGACAGGCCACATTGGCTCAGTCATGTGTCTCACGGTGGGACAGTCTCTACTGGGCAAAGACCAGGTCATCACTGGCTCTAAAGACCATTACGTGAAGGTAATTAACGTGAACAAATATTTTGAGACCATATTTATTTTTTTACGAACAGTGTCGGGATAAAAGTTAAAGATATTTAACAGTGCTTTGTGCTTCCATTTGCAGGTGTTTGATGTGGCAGAGGGGACGATGGGTAACGTTGGCCCAGCACATAACTTTGAGCCACCACATTACGATGGCATCGAGTGTTTGGCCGTGCAGGGAGATGTATTGTTCAGTGGATCGAGAGACAACGGCATCAAAAAATGGGATTTGGGGCAGCAGGAGCTCACTCAGGTGTGTATTGTGTGTGTTCCGGCCTATTGTTTGAAAAGAATACGAGCTGAATAATGAATGCCTGTTGCACCATGCAGCACATGTGCCATCACTCCTGATTTATAACAAGTGATAAAATCTAGGTTACATGTGACTGATGTACATGATGTTGATGAAAACACTCCCTGATTTTTTTAACAGATACAGTGGTGGAAAAAAAGTATTTGGACACACACTGATTGTGCAAGTTGTCCCACTTAAAAAGATGAGAGAGGTCGGTAGGATTCATCGTATGTACAGTTCAACTGTGAAAGACAGAATGTGAAAAAGAAATCCAGGAAATCACATTGTATGATTATTTTTTTCAAACAATTTATTTGTATATTCTTGTGGAAAATAAATATTCTGACAAAGTTTAACTCAATACTTTGTAATGAAACCTTGGTTTGCAATTACCAAGTTCAAACATTTCCTGTAGTTCTTGACCAGGTTTGCACACACTATAGCAGACATTTTGGTCCACTTTTCATGTTGTGGGGCTGTCGCTGGCAAATACGGACTTTCAACTCCCACCTCAGATTTTCTATTGGTTTGAGGTCTGGAGACCACTCCAGGACCTTGAAATGCTTCTTACAGGGCCACTCCTTAGTTACCCGAGGCTGTGTGTTTGGGGTCACTGGCATGCTGGAAGACCCAGCCACTTTCCATTTTCAATGCTCTTATGGAGGGAAGGAGGTTTTCTCGCGCAAAATCTTGCATTATATGGCCCCACCCATCGTCTCCTTAATACGGATCAGTCGTCCTCTCCCCTTTGCAGAAAAGCAACCCCAAAGCATGATATTTCCATCACCATGCTTCACAGTGGGTATGGTGTTGGCTTAAGCAGGGGAACCTTTCGGGCGCTGCAGGATTTGAATCCATGATTCCTTGTGACTGTGGTCCCAGCTCTCTTCAGGCCATTGACCAGGTCCCCCCGTGTAGTTTTGGGCTGATCCCTCTCATTCTCAAGATCATTGATACCCCACGAGGTGAGATCTTGCATGGAGCCCGAGGTCGAGGGAGATTGTCAGTTATCTTGTATTTCCTGCATCTTTTAATAATTGCGTCAAGATTTGATCTCTTCTCACCAATCTGGTTGGCTATTGTAGTGGAGCTCATCCCAGCCTTGTGCGAGTCTACAGTTTTGTCCCTGGTGTCCTTAGACAGCTCTCTGTTCTTGGCCAAGGTGAAGAGGTTGGAGTCTTGAATGTTTGAGGGTGGGGACAGGTGTCTTTTATACAGATATGGAATTAATACAGGTACCGTGGAGGATTAGAAGAGCTTCTTAAAGATGTAACAGTAACAGGTCTGTGAGAGACAGAATTATTGCTGGTTGGTAGGTGTCCAGATATTAATTTTCCTCAAGAATATACAAATAAATATAAAAAATCATACAATGTGATTTCCTGTATTTTTTTTTTCCGCATTCGGTCTCTCAAGAGTTGAAGTGTGTCAAAGACAAAAAGTACAGACCTCTCATCTTTTTATGTGGGACAACTTGCACAATTGGTGGCTGTCCAAACACTTTTTTTTCCCCACTGCATAAGACATAACTTTATTTCAATATTCTTTCACACTTAATAGCAACAAATGCATGATTTCATAAAGTTTCATGTGGTATAGGGTAGCATGATAGCCACTCAATGTGCACCCCTCTGTTTACTCTGCAAACATTGATGCAATAGTCTAGCTCTGTCCACGCTCTACAGCCTATCCGGAGTGATCATGTGTATTGCTTCAGCATTACAATTTTTCAGCTCATGGAAGTAGGGGTAGAAACCTTGCTCTATAAAGAAAGATGTCACAAGCAGTTAGGCCCGGTGACATTTGATATCTTATCCAGCATTTTTCTGTGTAATTTCTCAGTCATCTAGGTTGGGTGCAAATGAGCCGCAGACTCTGGAGCCAAAGAAGTTGCTTGCCGATGTTGCGCCATGTGTCTGTGCAACCGCGGCTTTGTAACAGAGAGGCTAAGCAGCCGTTGTGCAGGCGCATGGGCAACATTGGGGAGAGGCTACTTCTGATGTAGAGTCAGGGTTAGGGAGGACTGCTGGTTTATTATTGGTGTAAAAGCCATCTGTTGTCGTACTAGAGTGGCTCCAACTACCGAAGACAAATTCCTTGTGTGTTTTTTGGACATACTTGGCAAAATACAGATGATTCTGATTCTGATGTCAAACTAGAAAAGTTGTCTTTAAACAGAGGAGGTGGTTTAAGGCATTATCTATTGTCTGCTGGTAACAATGTCCTGACATCTCTACCCCCAAAGATTGTCTCATTCCATGGAACTTTGACCAGTAACAGTTCATCGCGCAAAGAGAAAGAGGCCATAAAGTGTATTAAGGACAGTAAGACTGAAAATACTGTTAATTGGGAAAATTTTTTAAAAACTCAAATCAGACATGTTTAGGATTGCTCTGCTTTGGTTGAGGTCTGCGCTCTTGAGTTTTATGGCGAAATATACAACTAATTGTTTTTCATAAAACTTGGTGGTGTGGTAGGACATGAGCAAATGCCAGAACATTATTACTTCATGATGCAAACAAAATTGTGAAGGATTGCATTTCGCAAACTTTTTCTTTATTTTCTCACCTAATAATGCATGGATCCTAAGGACACATTCCAAAATATATGTTGGGGTTAGATCTTTTGAAGATTTTCAGTTTGATTGTTCTTTCTTGGTGGAGGTCTGTGCTGTACTGGATGTATAGCCTTGTGAACCTGGAGCCTCTTTAAGTGTCTAATGGTCCTCATGACATTATGTCTCTTTTCTCTGCAGCGGTTGATAAATGACCTCTCAATACTAATTTTACTGTGTATAAACAGTAGCCAGTCTTTCTACCGGGTGCATGTACAGTGTTAGCATATGATGGATTATTGTGGACAAATATAAATCTGCTTCACTACCTCTATAAAGAAATGTGTTGCTTAATGGGTTGGGAGAGAATTATTCTAAAGCAAATAAACCACGGTGTTGCATGTAATCAGAGGTGCAGTAGCATCTCCAGCCTTACAAGATGTAATATTTATTTGTCCAAATGTATAAACCCCAGTTCCTTTTGTTTTTTTTTAAATGACCTTTATCATTTATCTCCTCTACTGTTCTGAAAAAAATAGAAAAAAAAAAGAGCATCAAGACTGTCTTTAATTTCTGTATTTAATTGAGGAATGTTTAGATCTTTAATAAAAGTTTCATTTTGTTTTTGGTCTGGGTTGCTCTAAGATGCGTATAAA
The DNA here is from genome assembly GCF_024500385.1 of Phyllopteryx taeniolatus. Taxonomy (NCBI): domain Eukaryota; kingdom Metazoa; phylum Chordata; class Actinopteri; order Syngnathiformes; family Syngnathidae; genus Phyllopteryx; species Phyllopteryx taeniolatus. The sequence continues at coordinate 14,727,022 of NC_084510.1, forward strand.
CTGCTATAATAATTTTAAGATATTTAATTTATTTCTAGCGGCGACTGTGTACAGCTGCCGTTTGAATCTTCAATGGCTGTAATTAATGATTTTTCTTTATTGCGCTGAAGTTGGTCCGCAAGAAATTTGCCTATTATTGTACTCAAAGTTCGTGTATCTTAACTGTTGTAGAAATTTAGTTGTTTTTGATAAGATGACGTCTAATTGATGTTTTGCCTTTTGAAGTTGGTTTCTAAGCGTATCTGTCGGATTAATTGGATATTTTTCTGTGAGATGTTTAATTTTTTCCTCAATTTCATTTTCTAAATTTATTATTTTTTTTCTTGTACAAAGAGTATGATATGATTCGACCTCTCACTACAGGTTTCCCGGTTTTCCACAGCAGAGATGGGGATGTGGTTGGGGAGTTGGGCATGGGTAACTTGTATATCTGTGAAGGTACCATTAATACTGGAAGGTACAGACAGGTTTTGGAGCAACATATACTGCCATCCAAGCAACGTCGTTTTCAGGGACGTCCCTGCTTATTTTCAGCAAGACAATCTCAAGACAACAACAGTGTGGCTTTATAGTAAAAGAGTGTGAGTACTAGACTGGCCTGCAGGAGTCCAGACCTTTTCTCCCATTGAAAGTATGTAGCGGAAAATACGACAATGGAGACTCCAGACTATTAAGCAACTGAAGTTGTACATCAAGCAATAATGGGAAAGAATTCGACCTGCAAACTTCAACAATGAGTGTTATTAAAAGGAACGGTGATGTAACACAGTCGTAAACATGCCCTTGTCCCAGCAAAAAACCTTGAGTTTGTCAGTTTGAACAATAAATGTCTTTTCTTTCTAGCTGAATATAAGTTGAAAAGGATTTGCAACCTCCCAACTTCATTGGAATTGGGTTTTGTAGTAGACTGATTGGTTTCGCATGATTAGGTGAGAGTTATCGTTGTAGTAGTGGGTACTGTGTGTCAAACATTGATGAATGGCACTGTGTCGCTGAAAAATTGAATAGAGACTAGGCTAGTTCCTTGGGGGACTCCACAGAACCACAAGAATTGTTGTTCAAATAATCACTGAGGTCCTGGAGTATTATGTTATCACACGTACCTGAATTGATGCTGCTCACTGAATTACATTAAACATTCTTTTAATTCCAGATTCAGCAACATTTATTCAAAAATACTGTAACCAATTGACACCTCTAGTGGAAGTTATACATTGCACACAGGTCAATTTATGGGCCTTAAAGATCACTGTGTGTGATGGAGCCAAACGCCTCAAGAAAAGAGGACAGACTCTTCTCAGATTGTCTCGAATTCTATTAAATGCAGTGCTTTTAGCAAGCTGCTCCCACGTCTTCCATGTCAAAGGGTTAGTGGCTCAGCCTGAATGACTGAAGTCTCCCAAAATTGCACTTCTGTCTGGCTATGGGGTTAATGAGGTGCAGCCCTACCATGGATGTTGAGTTGATCTCGAAGGGCACCTCATTCAGGAGCTCACGTCATTAAATACTTTGACTGCACAATGTGGACATGCCTAGCACCCGTGTTCGTATCGTATTTGGGCCTCACATGTTCCACAGACTAACACCTGCTGTGCCTATTACAGAAAGGCAATGTAAAAAGTGTCATTGGGTGTTTTTGGACAACTGCGATTTATTTCTCAATTTATATACTGGGTTCACTCTGTGGCGCTGATGCGCTTTTGTGGCAAGTGGCAGGAAAGTATGTCAACATCGGGGCATAAGAGTCCAAGAGAAAGGAAGTGTGTGTTTTGTGTGCGTGTGCGTTTACTTCGGTGGTGTGTCTCTTGTGTATCGACTGGTGCCTGTCTATGTTAAAAATGCATAATGTTGCACCTTGTGGTTAGATTTCATTTGTATGCGCAATCATTTGCATATTAAGCAGCATGTTGTCAAGTTTTTAATAAGTTATTTTTTCCTTTTACTTCCATCTTCAATCATTTTTTTTATTTCTCCCAACAGACTAAATAAGAAAATAAGGCGCTGTTCAAAGACTCATTTAAATCTGAGTCTGTGCTGTGGTCCGTAGAGTCTCACCTCTACTTCATTTGCCAAAGAGCCAATACAATCTATTTTACAGCCTCTTGTCTAATTATGAAGTTGCATCAGAATGCAAGCGTAGGGTATAAAATGATATTATATATTACAGCTCTGGAACGCTGCCTCCTTTAGGAGCTGTTTTGTTCTTAACCTTTGTGTGGAAAAGCATACCGCACAACCTCATGGGACCAAATGGAGCACTTTGTTTAAAATTAATGTACACTGTATGTTAGCTCTTCCCAAATGCTTTATCAAAGTGTAACTATACCTTACAAAACCATTGTGTGCATGCACGATGTTGTTCTAGTTGGTTAGTGGGTTTGCACAACCTTGGCTTGTCATCTTTTAGTTATTTTACTACACCATCTGATGTTTTCTGTACAGTCATTTTGTCAGACCAAACATTTCACTCACTAGACCAAACCGTTCATGTTTCCATACACAAGTGAAGCATCCAGATATATATATATATATATCCATATATATTTTTTCATTTTTCCTCCTCCTATATATATATAATTTTTTTTCCATTTTTCCTCCTTTTCATTTCCTCCTTTTGGCCTTGAAAATGGAAAAAGTGTAAGCTTTCCAGTTCAAAGCAAATACAGTGCTCAAGAAATTTAATGGAACATCTGCCATAAAAACGAGGAGACCATCCAGCATTGTGAAGTGACTTCATGTGGGCTCTTTTAACTTCACCGAACTCTTGGCGTTTTACCCTGTTGAACAGGAAGGAGAAATTTCAAACTGAAGTCACCTTTTTACACCCACTTTACACCAGCTCAATGAATGTCTATGAGAAGTCAGAAATTAATCAAGCATAACATTTCAACCACTAAAATTTTTTTTTACTGTTCAGGGATGCAAGTCAATCACTGTAATTTGGCATCCTCATCAAGAAATAATGTCCTTTATTATTTTTTTATACAACAGTAAATTTGAACATTCTTACATAAAAATTATTATTGTTATATATTAGCATTAAAAAAAGTACACTACAATTGTACAGGCAATGTTTTTAAAGTAACATTTTAACATTCTTTATTGGCGTAATGTCTCTAAAGTGTGATGTGGTCTAATGTGAAAGATGTGTTCTCTAAAGAAAGACGGACACAAGTAGAGGGGGATGGGTATTTGCCCCCTTCTCAAATTCATATTTGTTTTCCTGATTTTCTCCACTTTAATGTTTACGATCATCAAACAAATGTAAATATCAGACAAAGATAACCCAAGTAAACAAAATGCACTTTTTAAATGGTAATTTTATTTATTAAGGGAAAAAAAACTATTCAAAGCTAACTGGCCCTCTTTGGAAAACTGAGTTTGTTTTCACTGACCACACCCAAGCCTGATTACCTTCAGACCTGTGACGCAAGAAATCAGTTAAATAGAACCCGTCTGACAAAATGAAGTCACCCAAAAAAATCTCAAAAGCTGCAACAAAATGCCATGATCCAAAGAAATTCAAGAACATGTAAGAAATTAAATTAACGTCTATGCATCTGGAAAGTGGAGCAAGACCATTTCCAAAACTTAAAAAAATAATAATTTGAAAAGGGGGCAGATACTTTTGCACGGCACTGTAGATGCTCATTGAGATGAAGTCTCACAAGACTGGCATAGGTCTTGTATGATGTCATGCACAACAGCATTTGGAAAAATGCGATAAGAGCAGTATTTTCCCAACTATTTTGGTTGAGTTCCAACTTGTATGACCTTTTGGAGCATTTGACTGAGAGGTTCCACAATATTTTACATCTCTGACACATCTAAGATGCTTAATTCATCATACAAAACAGTATGCAGCATTGCTTCCAGAATTTCAAAAGGTATTGTGTCAAAATAATCAAATGGGAAAACACCCCGCGATCTGTCACAACCTGCATATTGTCGTGCCATCAACGCTCATCAGTCCATGTTATTATTTCCCTCCACAAGCTATCAACAGCATTGGATAAAGAATATTAAAGCTTAACACGTTTTCCACTTCATAGCAAAATATCTTGTTTAATATTAGGCGTCAACAACAACAGCAATACATTTAAATAAAATATGAGGTCTTGCATAAATTGTAAGTGAACAATAATAAGTTGATTTCAACCTTCATATCAGGAAATTAAAGACCTTATATATTGCATATGATCTCTTATTTTTTATGCGTTGTGCTCAATCACAGAGAACTGCAAACAATGAGCTATTTAAAAGATATAATGGAGATAGCAGATCTCAGATAGTCAGTTTTTGACTGATGGGAATTAATTTAAACATCCATCCATCCATTTTCTGAGCCGCTTCTCCTCACTAGGGTCGCGGGCGTGCTGGAGCCTATCCCAGCTGTCATCGGGCAGGAGGCGGGGTACACCCATAACTGGTTGCCAGCCAATCGCAGGGCACATAGAAACAAACAACCATTCACACTCACAGTCACGCCTACGGGCAATTTAGAGTCTCCAATTCATGCATGTTTTTGGGATGTGGGAGGAAACCGGAGTGCCCGGAGAAAACCCACGCAGGCACGGGGATTAAACCCGGGTCCTCAGAACTGTGAGGCTGACGCTCTAACCAGTCTTCCACCGTGCCGCCCTTAATTTAAACATTCAAGAAAAATTTTGGATGCCAGATTTGATGATGACTGAAGAAAAACAGAATGAAAGTCTAAATGATAAGAGTTTAAAGGAGGCACATTGGGAATTTTTTGTCACAATTTAAATTTGTTCCCAAGTGTCTCCATAAAATATATCTGACAATATTTGCTCAAAATACACAAAAGGTAGGAATTATACTTGCTTATTACAGTGCTGCTTTCTTACGCGGGGTATGCCAATGCGAGTGAGGCTTGTCATTAAAATGACGACCACAGGCAGAGCTCGGGGGTTGAGATGAGGTGGGGGCTCCTACTAGCCCACAGTGGATAGAAAAAGCAAGTGAGCTTTCACTTCATCATCAAGCTGCCGTATTGCATTTGTAGTTAGTGTAGCGACTCTCTCCATATACAGTATGGCGCATGCAGTGGACATATCGCCAAACACATGGGCCTTGTTCAGACTGGCGGATCCAAATATAGTTTTTGTCATATATGTCTTGACCTTATGAAGTCTGGACAGCAAAAATCACATCAAATCCAATTTGAGGAAGACGGATCCGGAACAAGGGAAGGAGGTAGTTTGTTAGCGTGAAGCTTTGTCAAGGAGTTGCTGTTAAATCACAAGGGGCAACAATCCTGAACAGCTTGTTCACAGACATGTTTTCACAAATGGGCAGCTAACAAAAGATTTCACTTAATGGGTGAGCAGGTCCTGCAGAGATGTAATTATTTGTATAAAAGCAATTGAAAAGTCAATTTTCCATAATCTGTCGTTCCCAACAAGCCTTTGAGCCTACAGTACATTTTATGTTTGTATGTAGTTTCATTTTGGGCTCAGACATGGTTCAACCTGTTTTCTCTCTTCCACTTTTACTTCAAAGCCCCCCCAGAGGAAGTATTATACATACATTCATGTCATTTGCCAGTTGTTTTTTTGTTTTTTTGTAAGCATGTGGTAGTTTGTTCCTGACAGTGGGTGAGAGACCATGAAGAGAGAATGCATTTAAAAAATTTGAGGAAAGAAAACACACAGATTTCAAACTGTTTTAGTAGAATCAAATATAAGATTTATTATTTTTTATTTTTCATGGAGAATGAAACTTGTTTTTGTTGTGAAATGCTTATTTGAAAAGCAGAAGATATGGCTGTGGGCTAGTTGAGTTTTTGAAAGTGCAACGAGACAGGAAAGTTTGCCACTTGAGCACTAATGTAGTTGAAAAGAACACAAATATCTGTAAGTGCACACATTTTTAGCTGCTGCCATTTTTTTGCACCTGCTACTTTGAGGCTTGTGTCATTGGGATTATCTTTTCACACACAAGGCAGCACACACAGTTTTTTTTTTTTTTTTTGACTGAATTGAGCTAAGAATAACGTTGCCTGTGGATCTCAAACTGTGTTTATACGTTGCCCAGTAACCATATTGGTTGTTTTTGTTCTCCTTACAGAGGAGTTTATTTTCATCGTTGTGTGTGTGTGTGCGTGTGTTCCACTGAGTCCAGCCTGTGTGTAATTGTTGATATTTCTATGGATATCCATTTTGCATTGTAAAATAAAAAACACACTGATGACTCATTCCTCTTTGCCACCAGTGGTAATTGCCTCGCAAATATAACAATTAGGGAGTTTATCCTTTTGATGCTCACTGTGCATGTACTTGAGTACAGCAAATTTGATGAAAATTCTCAGTTTTAAGGCTTGAATGGACTTGAGAGATTCCACTCAATACACTTCTCACGAAAAGTTATGCGTGTTTGGCTTTCTCGGGAAACTCAGGATGAACCTTAAATCCACTATAACTTCTACAGGTGAACTGAATTTGACCTTTTCTAAGCATATGATTGCACGTGTCCAATACATTTCCTGTTTCGATTAGAATTAGTATTGAAGCTGTCCTCTTCAACACGTTCACATTTCAACATGAGAACAAGACGCCGCCTAACAATTGATCAACAGTACCGCACCACTGCGAGGCTTCAAACAAGATGTTCTCAGAGGGAAGTAGCCAGTGAGATTAGATTAGAAACAAAGACACTGGAAGAGTCACAGAAAGCATAGAAGTGGATGTTTGTGGAAATAAAATAAAAACAGCTGTTTTGAATTTTGCCTTTTAGCTTTTTGTTAAAGAGCAAGTTGTGCAAAACGTACGGAAACATTCAATAGTTTGACATTTGCTTTCAAAGATTTAGAGAAGGTCAAATTAAGTCCAGCTTTAAAGGTTATAGTGCATTTTACGTTTATCCTGAAATTTCACACGAAAAGCTAACTTTTTTTGCTAACTTTTTGTGAGTAGAGTATGTTATGAGATTTGCACTGTGCTACCTGTCTTTTTCAGTGTTTAAAATGTCAGTCTTTTAAATTATACACTGCTTTAATATACATGTGGGATTGACATACTAATCGATTCATTGCACCATGGCAAAATTTGTCTTGCCTTGTCATATTTGTGCATGAATTGTCCACTATGAAAAGTCTTTTGCTGACTGAGCACTTCTCTACCTTCACCCGACAGCAAATCCCCATCGCCCACAAGGACTGGGTGTGCGCCCTGGCGTACGTCCCGGCAAGGCTGTTGGTGCTCAGCGGCTGCCGGGGTGGCATGCTGAAGGTGTGGAACGTCGACAACTTCACTCCCATCGGAGAAGTCAAAGGGCACGACAGCCCCATTAATGCCATATGTACCAACTCCAGGCAGATTTTCACTGCATCCAGGTAACTTCAATTTCTACCATGAATTGTCCTCAGGAGTTGCTTTGCTCTATTGGGAAAGGAACTATTTTAGGTTATTGAAGCCTGGGTTCAAAGCAGGCCCCTTAATACCTCACTGTGGGGCAGAAGGTCATTCAAGAGAAAGTTTTTTTTTTTTTTTTTTTTTTTTCCTGCATTGGCCATTTTAATCACGTCCTCTTAGTGTCACACTCAATGTATGAACACATATGATGCAATGACACTAGATTTTAGATTTCCTATAGTTATTGTTATTACAATGGATGTTTTCATAATGATTTATTACTACCAACATTTTAGGGCTTTTTTGTTAAACAGTTGATGCATTTCAAATCACAAATTATGGAACTACAAACTGCCAAAAGTGACTCCAGGCTTTTTCACAGATCATTTTATTGTATTACTGTCAGCTCATACTGACAGTTTTAACAAAAATTACAAAGAGTGATTTTTGTTTTTTCCATTCTCCCCCGTTGAGTAGTGTCAATAGCAAAACGTCAAGTGTCAATGCTTTGAATGTTGTCTTAGTTAAAGTGAAAGTTATCTGTTGTACAACCAGGTAATTAATGATACACAGGTTTCAGTTCCTAGGGAGACTCCCGATACTTAGCCATGGGGAATGCAGTTATTAATACCTATTACAAGGATAGTGTGGGGTGTTCATACAGGTGGTCATAAAAGTGAGGAAATAATTTGTTGCTGGTGACAACTTGAGGATTTTTGAAATCGCATCATGAGACAGAATCATAAATTGGTGTTCTCTGTGTAACAATAAAGAAAATCAAGAATAATATCAGCCCCTACAGAAAAGGGGCACTTGTGGAACTGGAAGGTTCGGAAACTTTGTTTCAAGTTTCTCACATTGCTACAGAAGAGACCCCATACCAGGTGGTGATTCCTCCACGTTTGTTCACAACCAACTTCACTTACGTTTTACTCCTTCTGCTTTCTGTCTTCTCCTGTTCCTCATTCTCCTCCGCCAATCATCTGCCTCTTCAATCCTACTGGAAAACAACCTGTTTGTCTCACACCTTTCCTCCTGGATGACCCCAGTGATTGCAGGGTGAAATTATGGAACTATGTGCCTGGCTTGACCCCGTGTCTTCCTCGCCGGGTCCTCGCCATCAAGGGCCGAGCCACCAGCCTCCCATGATTACCACCTTTCCTCCTCCCTCCGGTACTTTCTTTTCCTTTCCTTTTCCTGTCCTAACACTTTTCCTTCCTTTTTTCTGCTCTCTTGCCATCATGCAAGAGTTTTATGCCGCTTCATAAGTAACAATTTATGAATTTGCACATTTGAATTATTTTCAGCATTATACTAATTGCTATTATCAGCCCATATTTCCTCACGAAATTATTTAGAATGATTATCAGACATTGCAGTCACTTTGACTTGAAAGTAAATTCCAATTTACAACCATGGAGAGATCCCTGGATTAAAAAACAAACAAAAACAAATGGAGATTTGATGAGGACTCGTACAGCTGTCTCATCTGACAACTGTAACAGAAATAAGAACATACAACTGTTGTGCACCTATGAGCCTCTGGTCCTCAGCCACTCCCCTGCCCCGCCCGCCTCAAGGCCTGTCGCGGATACCGTGAGAAAACTCATCAAGACTTGAATACGAAGGGAAAATTTGGCCTAAATTCCACCACGCACTAACTTCATTGTGAGCAGACGGGGCCACCAGGAACATAGTGTCAACCTAACTCAAGGGAGACAAAGACAAACCTGTGACGCTGAATAACAAAAGAAGAACCAGCTACATTATTTTTGCCAATTCCCTTTGTGTTTTGTGCTGTCATTTTAAAACATGTTCGGAGCAGCGCTCACACTTGAACTTAAGTGACCCAAGCCACAAGCAGGCAAACTACATCTTCACGCTGTCTCAAACTGCTTGTTTGGTGCACACCTGAGTTCAGATGATAGTGTTTGTTTTAACCCAACCAAACTTGGCAATTGTGAACATAGCCAGCCAAATCAGCGCACATGTATTTGATCAAGTGGCTGATAATTCACAAAGAGAATACGAAAAGTTGACATTGGTGCACAAGCAACTTTATCAGTCATCAGTTTGAGAGTACGGTACCTTTGGAAAAGTGGGAACAAAAAGCGGAGGCGCATGTGTGTGCGCGTCTACAGAGACCTCACTGATGTGTTATTTCTCTCTTGTGTTTTCCTGACTTCCCTTTTCTGAAAATACCTCCAAATCCCTCTCCCTCTCCAACTGTGCCTGTTTGCAGTGACAAGACGGTGAAGCTGTGGATGTCAAAAGTGTGGAGGAAGAGGTGACAATCCAAATGATGGCGGTTGAGCATTTTTTCGTGTGGATTCAGTTGTGGTCTCTGACCTCACTTCCATGCCCAAGGCAATTCCACTTTTATTTGTTACTGTGAAAAACGGAACATTGCCTTGAAAGGCATAATAAACAATTGTTCCTTTGATTTTATTTTTTTATTTTTTTATTTAATAATTTTTTTTTTTTTTTGAAAGTGCCATTTGCTGTGATGCTACTTGGACAAGGCAAATGCATCTTGCAGACACATCTGGCAGGACCATTTCTCTCATCACAACAAAATGAAGAAGAAGAGTGTCCTGCTGTTTCCCCTTTTTTTTTTTGAGGGCGGTGAAAAGCAGAGTACTTACGGAACATTTGTGTAAACACCTTCAATATCTCCTTGAAGGAATTCTGTATTTTTTTACATCAATCATTGAACAATCATCTTTCATGACCATCGTTGTCATTTTTATTCAGCTGTTACACAACGAGACATCTCATGTTGTACCCCAGGTTTTCCCTTAAGTTGTCACTGAATTTCTGTGGTGATCAACAAGTAGTCTTTAATGTTCATTTTCCCTACCTCATTTGTTTTGGACTGAGCATTCCACATGGGCGAGAACATGTTTATGGGTCTCTCTGCACAAAAACCTGGTGCTGCATTTGTCTGGCGCTTTATGTCTGTAAATGTGTCCTCTGTTGGTTCAGGCTGTCTCGCTGCTTACCTTGCAAACAGGAAAACACACATCCAGTACCACAAGCGAGGTGATACTGGCCCTGGAGGAGCTCGCTAGACTTCATTATCTTCTGCAAAAAGTCCTGACGACAGCAGAAATACGAAACACCCCCTGCAGACTACAGTGCTTTCATTAAGGGCAAGATCGGTCCCATCCCATACAGTATGTGGCCCCCTACATGCCTTTTTAACCCTCTATGTAAAGGGTAACTGAGGCCCCCAACAATCCTTCTTCATTACAGAGAATATCCTGTAATTGGCGCGGGTCCAGTCATGCCAAATAAGCCAACATACATGGAACAGTCAAACTACTGTAGCATTTAAACAGCAAATTTGACTGGACTGAGATGATGTGGGCATGCTCCTGAGTAGGCTAAGAAGTAGACTACAGTGGAACCTCAAACTCAAGCTGCGGTAAAATGTAAAACCAAACATTTAGCAGAACGTGAAGCAATTGAACTTTAATGATGAAGGTGCCTCATGTTTTGTAATTCTTAGTTACTGCTACATAAGTGAAAAACAAAGAGTACCACTACTAAACAGAAATAAAAACATTCCTCATGTATTGTTTGGCCGGCAACTGGTTAGCACATCTGCCTCACAGTTCTGAGGAGCGGGGTTCAAATCCCGGCCCCGCGTGTGTGGAGTTTGCACGTTCTCCCCGTGCCTAGGTGGGTTTTCTCCGGGCACTCCGGTTTCCTGCCACATCCCAAAAACATGCATGGTAGTTTGATTGAAGACTCTAAATTGCCCGTAGGTGTGAATGTGAGTGCGAATGGTTGTTGGTTTCTATGTGTGCCCTGCGATTGGCTGGCGACCGGTTCAGGGTGTACCCCGCCCCGAAGATAGCTGGGATAGGCTCTAGCAGCACACGTGACCCAACTGAGGATAAGCGGTAAACGAGATGGATTTATTGTTTGGAATTCACTATATTAAATATAATCCCTGACTGGAAATTCAATTTACGCTCAACGGTCTACTGACCCTCCGTTTCCAAAGCCCTTACAGATTGAGACCTAATAACCCCCCTCCCCCTCCCCATACAATGTATTGGAATAAGTAGCAAGGAAGCCATCAAAGCCAAAGAAAAAGCAAAATATATCAAACATTTTTTGTTTCTTGCTGAACTGAACTGTTGTGCAATGTTTTTATGTTTTGCATGGTGTCATTTCCCGTTGTTGGTCCCATCTTTAGAATAAGTGCCAGTTAAAAAAAAAAAAAAAGGCAACAAAAAGCAAAAACGCACCGAGTCTTAATCCTTTGACGGCGTCTGAGCCAAGGTCTAGCTAATTTCTCATGTGACGTCATACAAGAAACTGTACTGAACTTGTGTGACTTTAGCAGTGGCGGCTGGTCAATAAGTGCGCTAGGGGCACCGCCCTACCGATTAGCTGAGTCACTACCTTGAAAAAGGGAAAAAAGTTAATCAAAATTCAATGTTACAATAAAATTACAAATTATATGTAGTTTTAGTTGAGCCGCATAAATTCTCTACAGTTAATGAAGAGTAGACCCGATTTGTTTATTGTTGCTGTCTCATTCTATGACAATTTCTGGAGAGGACGAGGGAGGATGTCGCATTCCAGCGCCCGTTTAACGTTTAACAGGTTTAAAAAGAAATTCCACTCTCCATTTGTCGTTCGTATTAGTCAACGTCACGTCTGGTCTCCGGGCCCTCCTACCGCCTCTTTTGGCGTTTTCATTTGGCTATTGTGGAGCCGAGTAGAGCTACGTGCAGTGTTTGAAAAATGGCGGCAGAGACCTTGAGTAAACTCAGTGAAGTCGCTTGTGTCTTGAGGTTAATTAAGGGACTATTTGGGGGTATATTTGACAATGTGTGTGCATATATATACTGTACAAACATTGTTGTCTGATGTATTCCAAATAAGGGCATTCTATTTCAGAGGTTCCACTGTACTTGATGCTGGTAAGCCAGGGAGAGCATGACCAATTTAGCAGATTTCACTTCCTGCATGTGCAAAATACACAGAGATGTAACGCTGTCCTAATCGCTGTTTGTCAGATAGCTTTACATGTTTCATGATGTAATGTTTTAACTTGAAAAACCAAGAGGCTAACGGAGGGCATATGATATCAGAGGTTGAATTGAGTTTGTCCAAGTAGTTGAGCTTCCCTCCTGTGCTCATGTATCCTGGTAGTCCTCACACTGAAGGCTTCACCCATTTTCCCGGCTACTGAAAGTCTGTGTGAAGCCAATTTAATTAGCGCTCTCACATTTCTCCTGGCTCCTCTGCAGAAGAGACTTTCTGGGGGAAAGCAGGTCACCACTGAGAGGGATTTTGAAATCTCCTTCCGCCCACTTTTTACTGCCCAATTCAACGACGGGAAGACATTTCCTGTTTCGAAGCAAACGGGCATAATGTCCACTGGCTTTTCTCATTTTTTGGCTCGCCCGATAGGTCTGATAGTCTTTCTTGCATGTATCTTCAAACGTTATTTTTTTCCCCCCCCTTGTCATCCAAATTCAGAAAATGTTGACATGAAGCTTTTTCATCTGGCACTCATAAGCCAAACCCCCCCCAGAACTCCCAACTCCTGTCCCCTGCACATGACGAGTCCTTTAAAATGATGAAAGGATGTCGAAAAGGTGGTGCTTGTGTTACACTGAATTTCTGCAGTACACACTGCTTCCAGGAGTCAGATGCTGCCGACACACTCCAAAAGCAATGAGGTTTTTTTTGTTTTTTTTAATGCAAAAATGTGGACCAACAAGACTTATTGGGGTGGTCTCGGTTTCTATATTTTTGCCATGATGAGAAACTCAGGTACGGGTTGAAGGATCATTTTAGATGGTATTGAACTCATCACTTGACGTTGTGATTTTTGGGTCACATTTTTCAAATGCCTTGTTTGTGAAAAAGGGTACTATTAGTGTATCACCCTATTCATATTCTACATGTATTTTGTATGTATTTTCTGTAAATAGGTTTACTTTGCTGGAAAAATCTTAATTGAGGTTTTTAAAATCTGGCCAAAGTATGTAAATCGGAGGGTTTACGTTTGGGGAAAAAAATGTATTAAGGTTAAAAAAAAAAAAAGAAAAAAAGGATTTTACTATTGGTACACTCCTTCAAATTGCTCTTATTTTATTTCAACTCAAGGGCACGCCACTGGACCCTTTACTGTATTTTAGTCTGTGCCAATTAGCCAGAAAAAAAATGCAGTTGGCCACCTTTTATGTTTCTCGGTCATAACTGGTGAGGATAGGATCTCACTGTGAGTGGCCCCCCTGCTTATACATACAGTGTTCATGGTGCTAACTGAATGATAGCACATCTGTGAAGATTGCATGATAGCACATCTGAGGAGATTGCAGTTCATCCCATTAAGAGTTATCAGCCTCAGTGCTTAAGACCTGCATCAATTTCATATCCAATTTGCCAAAGGATCACACTGTTTATTGAAATTTCACTTCCCACCTAGATGATCATTTAATCTGGCCATCATTATCTTCAAAGTTGTCCCTAGTTCTAAAGAAGAGTCCGTCCAATTACAAGGCTTGATGCTGTGTAAATAGTCATGTCATAACTTTCAGGATAACAACCTGACTTCACTTTCTTCAGACAGCCTCTTCATATTCACTGCTACGAAAGCTATGGGAATTTAAGGGAAAAGGTCTTAATTAAAGTGGGTACGGAAAGTATTCAGACCCCCTTAAATTTTTCACTCTTTGTTAGATTGCAGCCATTTGCTAAAATCATTTAAGTTAATTGTTTCCCTCAATGTACACACAGCACCCCATATTGACAGAAAAAAAACGAAATTGTTGAAATTTTTGCAGATGTATTAAAAAAGAAAAACTGAAATGAACTTCAATGATTTAAGCAAATGGCTGCAATATAACAGAGTGAAAAATTTAAGGGGGTCTGAATACTTTCCGTACCCACTGTATATTTTTATAATTTTAATAGAATAATAAGCATAAGCGTATGTTATGTTTTTTCCAGTCATCTGACAGTGTTTTTAAATAATACTGAGTGACATTACCCGATTGATTAATTCATTTCACCTGATGCGCCAAAAAAATTACAATTTAAAAGTAATTACGACTTACGAAAAAAATCCGTTACAGTAATATTATGACACAATGCTCGCAAATTACAACTATTCAGGTAACCCATAAAATATAATAATACTGTAGTAAAAACTATAATCTCGTCAGATCACAAATTTTGCTTAAAAATGCACCTTTTTAGTCATCATAGTCCAACATGACAATCTTATTTACGTAAGATAACTTTTATAATAGAAGAGTACTGTCATCAGTCTTCTACTCTATTATTGTCATATCAAGACTTGTTGCTGTCGTATTACTACTTTATTTTCAGAATTTTACCATTTGTTTTTCTTTGCAGGAGTGGCCCTAATACTCATTCATTCGCTGAAAGTTAGTACTTCCATGCTCTTTGGATAGTAGACACTACTGTGAATAGGCCAGATATGTACTGTATGAAATGTAGTCTTGACTGTGCGTTCTAAATACGACACTGGAATCTTACTGCAAACACGCCTTTTTAGATCTTCAGTAGGTTTAGCAGACAATTCTATTAAAATTATCTGTGAAATGTGCAGGCATGTTAAGATACTTATGTCTGCCCAGTCCTGTTTTGTAAATGTTGAGAGAGCAGCATGCTGACCTTTATTGACGCAAGTCTTCCACTGGAACCTTTATTTCATTTCATTTTGAATTAAAAAAAAAACAAAACAAAAAAAGAAGTTATTAGCAGACTAATAGTAAAAATGCTCTTATGACGTGTTACTGTCCTTAATGTACAATTGAGCCCCCAACCAGCTGGAGGCGCTATGCAGTCAAACAATTAAAAATAAATAAATAAATAAGAACTTTGTACCAAACCTCAAAACAGTATGAACAGCTAATATAAAAAAAGTACCATAAACGAAGAAAAACTGAGTTGTCACTAAATTTGAATTGATTACACGGTGGCTTTTCAGAGTTGTTTCTGTGATTTTGTCCTAAACCCTGTCAGAATCAAGCAACCCATTACAAGTGATTGGCTAGTGAGCAATTAGCACTTCACACCCAGCCCGACCATCGTGTGACTGTCAAGAAATAGAAGCTTGGTACCTCGACTTCAGCCTTGTGCCTCAGCCAGCGGGCCTTACACAATCACAATGTCTGTGTAGCAGAAACATGGTCCTACAAATTCAGTTTTAAGTCTGCCGATGTCTCCGCTCACTCGATCATTAACGGCTGAGAAGTCTTTTCATCATCCGGGCCGACGGGACGGGATCGACTAGAGGGCTGCTTACTACTTTGCTGCTAGCTGCCAGCTCTCAGTCACACATCTCTTCTAAGAATACATGTTGCAATGTCTGTGAAAACAATACTTGATGCGACATGAAAGCAGGGTGAAAGGTCATTTGTGCCTTTTATTGCACAAACTACTCATTCTTAAATGAGTAAAAATGTGTGTGGAGTTTTTGTTGTTATGAGAATATGCATGTGACCAAGCCATGTACAAACGGGTTTTAGTGTATATAATGTAAATACATATTTAATGACAAATACAATGTTCGCTGAACAGAATAAATGTGTTAAAAAAACATGCTTGGCGGAAGTGTTTTCAGATTTTGGATGTTATTTTGGTGTATCCAATAATCTAACCTAAGAATGACAGGTGTAAAGTCATTGTGGTGAGGAGAACGGCATTTCTGTCATTGCTGTGCCAAACCCTCGATCACCTCCAGTTCATCTTTGTAGTTTTTATGTTACAGCCTTATTCCCAAATAGATTAACACCCCGTAATGGCAGCATGAAAAGGTTTAAAATAAATGTACATATATATATATATATATATATATATATATATATATATAAAACATGTACATAAGTATTCACAGCTTTTGCACAGCTGAGGTGAGAAGAGTACTTTAGAATAATAGTACTCTTAGTACTATTACTTACTTATTACTTACTACTAGTACTTAGTAATAGTAATAATAATAGTAATAATAGTGTCTCCAAAGTGTTCTCTGTCAATTGACTGTCTGTTGTCGTACTAGAGCGGCTCCAACTACCGGAGACAAATTCCTTGTGTGTTTTTGGACATACTTGGCAAACAAAGATGATTCTGATTCTGATAATGTAACTCCAGTAAAAGTAAAAAGATGTCCTCCAAAAGCTTGGATGATTGGTGTGGTGAATGTGCGCCCCGCCCCGGCTTTGCGTGTTCATTTTCACAACTAAGTGAATTTTAATTCGGAAATCAATTACCATGGGTTGCAAGGCATCATTTTCTTTTTGAGGTTAGTAGTGAATGTCCATATTCAGTATCCGTAGCACTCCTTCCCTTTGTCCGTATTGTCAGCCTGCATTTGTCAGGGAATGGCTTTAAATAGAACTAGAAATGCACCCAGTGGAGCACAGACCTTCACGAAGGTGGAGAGATTGTGGTCTTCTGTATACTTCTCCTCTCATGTTCTCTCAACACTCCTTGTGGAGGCCGGTCCTGTTGATTCTAAACTGTGACGACATGCATTATGGAGAATTTCAAAGGCACACTTGTCCTCTGGGTAGTTGACTTCAGATTTTCTTTACTGATGATTTGATTAGACCCAATGCATGTAATTAAAAACAATAAATGAGCTGACATAGTTGAACATAAAAGAAAAATAACAGATGGACACATGGTTAGATTTTTATTTCACCTGAAGGCTTTTCTGTCTGCATCAAGATTCTCTCAGAAGAAACACATGCATCTTCATTCCCTTTGCGAACGCATGATCATTAACTTGTGCGGGGCAACACTTGCCACATTCGCGGCGGGACACACAAACGTTGTGATGTATGATGGCCATTAACGCCTCAGAGGAGGCGAAAACCATTTGAAGATGCCAGTCACAAACAAATATCCACACACAGCACAATCGTCACATCCTTCCTAGAAGGGCGTGTTCCATCTGCTCGCCCCACATAAAACAAATAATAATAATAAACTCCAGGAATTTGATGCCAGTATCTTGTTCAGTTTGATTACATTGCAACATTTCAGCCAAGTCTCCTCTTACTTGCTGATCCATTGATTTCTGTCCTTGTGAGCCATCAATCACGCTGCAACTTAAGGAGTAAATTCAGGCAAATACCTGGAGTGAATACTAAAGCCCTTACAGTAACTGCTTGTGTGTGTGCGTAAACAATAAGAAGTGGTTATCACTGGAAATGAAAGTTCTCACTTGCTCATCCATCACTCTGTAGCAGACATGCGCCCCTCAAACGGAGGTGACACAGTGGCGCCCCACAGTTTGACAATCTGCAGCCTTCGAAGCCGCCCTGCTGTGAGACTCCCACAACAAGACGCTTTGGACCCTAAAGTCATTAGCAGGTCCCCTCGAAATCTTGGTTTACACTCATCAAAGAGTCCTTTCTTCGTTTGAACTCACAACAGGCCAAAAGAGACCGATCGACGGTGGGATGCAAATACAGCAACAAACTATTTGCTTAATATCCTAACGTGCGTGCAAGGCGCCACCCGCAGGCGTCGAGAGGAACTGTAAAGCCGACCGGGCGGACTCTCATTTGATGTTTAACCAAGGAAAAATTTCACAAACTGCAGAATTATTCCAAATGTATGCCTTGATGTCTGTGTCATTGTGTCAACTTACAAATGCAGCTGTGAGATTTTGAGAATTGTTTGTCTTGATTTGAATCATAAGCAGTTGATTTGCCAAAACTAAAGTATCAACATTCCATGTGCTTGACCTGTGAGTAAGGAGAGTACCAAGTTGAGGTTATTTTATATTAATATGTGATTTTAAACCCATTTTATCAAATTTGTAAACAAGATTCAAGCTGATGGGTGTGGTCTTCTCCGTCCCTCTTCGACACACCCCTGGGGTACTTGACCCTGGCGCTCGTGTGTTTTCGCTCGTGTTTTTCCTCTCCTCTTGTCTTGCTGGCAGCTCGCCCGGTGGGCCATCCCTCCCCCTTTTGCCCTTTCTTTGTTCGGGCGCACGGCTCGGTAACCGCGAAAGCCGGGATAGAACAGACTTGGCTTCCCAGCCTAATCGTGGGCCACCGCTAGGTGATCAGAGCAGCTACTACGAAGGTACCAGGTACGCTTCCAGCCAAGCGGGATCGCTCTGAAATTGCCAGCAAGCCACACAAAAAAAATAGACAGGAAGAGAGACGGTCCGGTTCTCCCAAGAAGGCATGACCCACAACAATTTTTTCTTCTTCCGCCTCTTTCCTTTTAGTTAAATTTTTTTACATATTTTTCTTCTGCAACCAAATCTGTCGCCTTGCTTCCTGAGCAACTTGCAGAGAGAGAGAGACTGCCACCCACCAGCTTGAGCCTACGGTCGTGAGTAGACCACAACATGAGTGCCTAATAATTTCGGGGAAATTATTATTATTATTATTACCCTCAACTTTTCTCCTCTCTCTCTCCCGTCCGCACTGGACGCAGTAAACGCTCACGTTTCCAACTTTAGTCCCAACACACAATGTTCTTTTTCCCTTTTCGTACGCCTATTTTCCTTCTGTTTACCATTATTAGTGTTATTTTCTTTCTTTAGTTAGACCCGTTATGTGTTTCCCTCTGGATCCCTTGTAGATGTCATTAAATATACTATAAAATTCCACTCTGTTGTATTTTGTGTGTGTTCTGAGTTTAAGTAAGCCTCTGTCATCTAGAACTCAAAATTTCATAAAGTGTAGCAACCTTCAGATTACAAGACTGATAAAAAGGTTTATCGTCACTTTCCCTAAATGTTATCCATATAAACAGTCACATGGTGCCTCTTTACGAGACATAGTAGTTTGAGTTTAACAATTAAACTTAAAATTAAGTAACTAACTTATTATTTTCTACTAAATTAATTACATTTGTATTTGACTAATATACGCTACAACTGTGTCCCACTGAGATACACTGACAATAAAAGGACCATTACAGTAACTTGTGTTCCACAGACCAACAAAATAAACCAAATTACCAACACTGCTCTAACCCGCCTCTGGTGCACAGTTGCGCCGCTTGCCATGCCGGATTTACGCCGTTCACAAAAATAGGGCCCTATATGTTTCAGCGTGCTGCTGCAATGTTTTCTGGTAATATTTCAACTTTATTATCAGAGTAGTAGTATCATTATTTTCTGCTCTTGTCACTGTGGCCCTCATAGTCCTTCACAGAGATATGTTTCATGTGCAGCCGTGGGATTTTCAGTACAGTTCAAGAAAACATATAATCCCAGTAAAAACAACAATTCCGCGATCATTAACAGAGTTCAATTCCCTTTCATGTCTATGAGAGGGAGGATGAGAGCACCTAAAAAAAAAAGTGAAGTCTAACTGAAAAAAAAAAGCCAAAAGTGTGCTAATTGGCAGCGAACAAAGCAGTTTGAGGAGATGCATTGGGCTTGATGGATGATGAGCAACCAAGGCGAGTAATTCAGCGAAAAGCACCTTGTGGGGAAAAATGAGCATGCTTGTAGGAAGAGCAATAAATGAGCAGTATACCTGAGGACTGCAGATATTCTGTTTTAAATAATGGATGATGCAGAAGGCAGCATTGCTGATGTGCCAATTAGGGGGGTAAATGAGAACATACTTCACATTTACTGCCATAAGTGTGAGGGTAAACAAAGCCAAATGATTAACAATTTTTTCATGGTACTGCATAACCTTGACTGAAAATATATCCCAAAAACAACCTTAATGTTCCATGGCTTGACACTCTAAATCATTTTATTCAACTTGTAAATGCCGTGAGATGCTGTGAGTAAAGCAAACCATTCAGGGACTCTAAATGACCGCCGAGGAGGATTTTAATGATGAGGAGTGTCTTTAACGTCTGCAAAAATATTCCCATTGTCATATTGTGAGCATCTGCATGTCTATGGGAGAGAGCTAAGGACTATTAACGGGGCTGGTCTTGTCCCACTTTATTTCCAGGTTTCCACACCACGCACATACTGTACACACACACACACACACGCACGCTCATGATTAGATTCATTTCTTTGTTGTAACAATGATTCTTGGAAAGTCAGTTTATTTTCCTTTTAAATGTTGCCACACACAAAGAGTACAAGCATTTGTGGGATGAGCGGCACAACAAAGTACGTGTGTTGTATCAATGTAAAATATGCCAAATCCTCACAACCACAAACTGCTTATTACAATTACGCACTCCTGTTCAAATGTCAGCCCATTTGTGATATGAAAAAATGAGACCAAATTGATTAGTGCAGTGTACCCTTTTTTTTTTTTTTTTGTCCTGTTCGGCTGTTAGGTCAAGCAGAATGGAGGATGTGTATCCCTTTTATGCCAGAACAATTTTACTGTGTCACAGTGGAGTTTTTAAGCTCTGGTTTCGTGGTATTATAATTGATATTTATTGAGAATCAGAGTCGATCAGTCGAACAGAACAAAGTTTCGAGAGGGGAGGGAGAAACGAAGACAAAAGACAAAGCACTAATTGTAAACAAGATGAGAAAAGTAAATCATTACATATCTTGAACAATGAAACATTAGATATGAGTCTTGTATGGGGCAGTAGTGCTAAACCCTGTGACGGAAGGACAGGAGAAGAAGCATGCAGGAAGCAAGGGTCGTGAAAGAGTCCCATGGGTGTGTGCCTGCGGACACATGTAAGTGAATTGACACCGTTTCGCATGCACAATGACTGACAGAAGTGTCCTGTAATTTCTGTGCCTGCACCACGGTGGGTAACCCACCCATTCAATTGAGAGGCGGGATCAGGGCCAGCGAGGGCGGGAGGTTGTCCCTTGTTTGTTGGAAAGGAGGGCGGATAGGGAACGATAAGGCGGAGGGGGAGGGGGGGTGAACCCAGGGAGCAGCCGCAGGGCATGACAGGGGAGCCCCAACAGCGAGCAGTCATTCAATATTTCTGATCACTTTGTCTTCGTTGGTTCTTTTCCCGTCTGTGTCGTCGTCTTCCATGGCAGAAAGTTGTAGGAGACCAGTGCGGTGAGCAGGTATGTGCCCATGCCGGTGTATCCTCCCAGTACCAAACACAGTGGCTGCACCAACACAAACAGACAGAAGACGTTCATGGACGCCCGGTCATCCAGCTCTAGCCGATCCGACTTGGTGGCGTTCATAACTGCAAAAAAGTACATAAGGGCCACCCCCGGGTAGAAAGCCAGCTCCACCATGGCTCTAAGGACAGGACACCTGGTAAGGAAATCTCTCGGGACTTAACATACCAACATAGAAACGTAGAAGTTAAATGAAACACTCACCAGTAAAATATTCCTATTCACTCAGAGAAAAACCTGTGAAGTGTGAAGACGGATAAGAAAGCAGACTTGGACCTTTGAGCCGTTATCCGATCACAACAGCACTCCATCAAACATTACCCACCTTCTGTCTTATTTTCTCTCTGAGCCCACTTCATATGTGTTACCTTCAAAATACTCCGGGATATTAAAAGCGGTACTTATCTCAAATTTAGTCGTGTGAATTTTGGAAATGATTCAGAAGGGTTCGCATTGAGAGAGATTATTATCAGCTCGAAACCATATCAGTTGTATTAAAAACAGCGAGATGCATATTCAATGTAATTACAATTGTTAGGACGTAGTGATAAGCAGTAAAGAGCTTGGATGTCAGTAATACTTGATGCCATTTTTGATAGGATAAAGGTTAAATACAATCCATTTCAGATACGGGACGACTAACTGTTTAGATTTCAATTCGTGGAAAACAGAAACTGATTTAATCGTCTCCAGGGTTAAATTGTCACAATTGTTTCCATTGAAATAATGGAGAAAATGTCAAGTAACATTATAACATTCTTTAAAACAGTAGTAGTTGTAGTATTTTATTCACTCACCATAAAATAACATATTTCACAGAACAGTACTTTAAACAAGTCATATACTGAGTGGTGACAGAAAAAAAATGTTTATGTAGTTTGTCTGCAGCTTCCAAAATGTGAGAAAAACAAAACAAAATAAAAAAAACAAGCACCACAGACAAATCATTATTTACAATATTCAAGCAAAAAACAACTTTGCAAACAGTTTAGTGACAAATAAAAGTAAATAATGTCTTTTCAAATTTATACATGCATCATTTAAAAATTGTACAGTTAAATTACAAATAATCAAATTAAGACTCCCAAACTGAAAAGAACCTTTTCATGGAGTGTGGAAGATGATTTTTTTATTTTATTATTTTGCTCTGAACATTTTTTGCATTATTTTGTAATGTTATCTCTTTTATTCACGTTGGCCGACTGGTTAGCACATCTGCATCACAGTTCTGAAGACCCGGGTTCACATCCGGCCTCGCCAGTGTGGAGTTTGCATGTTCTCCCCGTGCCTGCGTGGGTTTTCTGCGGGCACTCCGGTTTCCTCCTACATCCCAAAAACATGCAGGGTAGGTTAATCGAAGACTCCAAATTGCCCGTAGGTGTGAATATGAGTGCGAATATTGATCTGTTTTAGACTGTAACACAACACCTCAATTGAACTGTAGTCATCTGGAGACACGGCTAGATATAACTGTGTGTCATCTGCATAGTTATGATAGTCAAAATTAAAGTTCTGAAGATTTTGACCCAAAGAAACTCGCCGGACTGAAATGAGCAATTGCTTATTTGCTGCAAATCAGCTAGCACAGACTACAGTTTTTTGGTCAACTGTATCAAATTCTGACATGGCAATAGTTTTTACTGGGTGGCTTCAGATGTAGTATCATTTTATCATTTTGCTGTAAACACAAAACCCAATTTTCCAGCAACATTCGCAAAACCTTTGACTCAGTGCTCAAAACCGAATATTGCTGTCAAATTACACCCAGAGGCAATCAAAATGAAAAACACCCCTGAACAGTCATTAAACACAACATAGGAAAATGAAAACACAATGCTCAGATGATAAAGCTTGGAGCGGACATGCTCCCCGCAAACTGAGGTGTCACAGTGACCCCCCCCCCCCCCCCACTTTGATAAACTGCATTCTTCCAAGCGGCCCTTCTGTGAGACTGCCCCCAAGGAGACTCCTCGTGGGCCCTAAACTAATTAACATCTACCCTCGAAGTCTGAACTCACAAGCATCAAAGGCCAGATGTTTCCACTGGACCACCTGGCTGTGAATAGGAACAATTGCTGGGACAAGGCGACACCCGCAAGCGTTGAGAGGAACTGCAGTCGATCCGGGCAGACTCTCATTTGATGTTGAACCAAGGATACATGTCTGTTTTGATATTACACGAACTCTGCAGAATTATTCCAAATGTATGCTTTCATGTTTGTGTCAGTGTGTCAACTTTACAAACGCAGCTGTGAGATTTTGAGAATTTATTTGACTCCAAGCACCATGAAATGTGATTTGAATCATAAGCAGTTGATTTGCCAAAACTAAAGTAAAAACATATGTGCTTGACCTTTGAGTAAAGAGAGTACCAAGTTGAGGTTATTTTATATTAATATATGATTTTAAACCCATTTGATCAGATTTGTAGTCTATATTCAAGCCGATGGGTGTGGTCTTCTCCAGGTCGTCAATCCCACTTGCCCACGCCCCGCCTCTGGGGTATTTAACTCTTAACTCCTGCCTTCTGGCTCTCTTGTGGGTTTTTTTCCCCCTCTCCTCTTGCCGGCATGTAGTGTAAAAAGCAATGACCTGTTCTCTCTGAATCTTCAAACTATGGAGGACACTGAATCTTACTTCAGTTAGGCTGCATTCACTGACACAAGAACATGGTCTACGAAAGTTGCCCGTATTTCATCTGAAATACGTTATTGTTCCTTGTCTTATACTGTACCTCCTCCTCCACCATCTCTTACTCTTACTCTGCATCTCTGATTTTCTCTTGTCCTAGCGAAACTTCAACAACCAGTGCTCACTGAACTGGCTTATATTGGTTTCTTTACATCATAAGCCACACGTGTGATTTAGAGTTGCTATGTTTATGTTTAAACAGCTGTGCTTTAATTGAGTTTCACTTTTGCTACCTGTGGTTACCATATAACACAAGAGCATCAAAGTGCAAAATGTGTTTTAGTGGGTGGAAATATGTTTGCAAGTTTTGTCTAACCAGGGGAAAAGTGCTTAACTGTGTGAGTGACCAATTCAACAAGTGGGTTCAGAGCAATGAGGATTTGGGTCTGACAACAGGGTTTTGTGTACTGTAATACAGTATATTTCAGTAAATATGCAAGCAATCACAGTCTTGCTAGCTGTTTTAGGGGTTTTACCAGCATATAACCAATTTGAATGCCAGTAGTGACTTAGAGGAGCCACTGACACAAATATCTCTGTGGGTTTCTAACCATTCCAAATTTGGTCAATTTGCCCAAAAAGCAGTTAATTTATAGGTGGGAATTGCTTTCACTTGCAGTTCAGCATCCTAACTCAACATCAGCGCAAGAGATAAAGCTACTCTTCATGCTGTATCAGAAAAGTTAGAGAGGCGAGATTAATTTGTGATGAAGTTCAAGTCTTCAGTCCTGAATCAAGACTTCCCTTAATAGTTTTTTGCGCATCAGTTGCTGTTATTCTTCACTCATGCAACATCACAGTGCTTAAATGTGCACTGCTGCAGCCTGAGGGAGCACTGGGCCCCCAGCCAGTCAATCAGCCACCTCTTCTTCCATAAATATTGCATGCATACTGTGCATGAGCGTGTTTCCCTTCTGTTTGCTTGCCAGTCACTGGGTAATCATTCAGAAAATGTTCCTCTTTCATGTTGGCCACCTCAGGAGACGTTTGATTCCGGATTAAACAACAGCACCACAGAGTGGGATTACACCCCGGGGGTGACGGGGAGGAATCGTGCGGCCCCATTGAAGGGAGCTTTATCGAACCCCATGTTTCCCTGCACACCACCACCGAGGTTCTTTGTCAAGCAACAGGGTACACAAAAATACACAGCAATTTGTTTCAGGCAACTTCCAATGACAAGCCAGTGGCACTCACCGTGGAGATGTACTTCATGAAGAGAAATTTACAGTAAGTATACAGCGAATATGAAAATTTGATATCTACCTGTATTTTGCCACGATTCAAGAAGTTTAATTGTCATACCAACACACATTTACAGTTCACATGACAAACCATTCAATTCCCATTCAGACACATTTTTTTGGGAATGTGGGCGCAAGCTGCAGTACCCAGGCAAAAACCCACGCAAGCAGAGAGAGAATATACAAACTCTACACCGTACTACCGAACTGAGAGTTGAACCCAGAACATCGGAAACGTTTAGGCAGGTATGTTAACCAGCATTACACCGTGCTGCTTGACGATAAAATAAAACTAAATAAAAATGAGAAAAAAATAAAATAATGTAATGCCATACGTGAGGCCCTCCTGTGTTGGGTTGGAGTCTATCCGCATGGTTCATCTTGACATACTCGCAAAAGCTCTTACTCTCAAAAGCATTCCAAATCTGTCAGATTGCTAGGACATCTCTTGTGCTCTGCCCCCATTCATGTCTCAATACACATTTTCAATTGGACTTAGGTCAGAGGCTGTTCCAAAATGTTGAATTCTCTTCATCTTCACCTCTCTACCAGACACCTGCAGGGGGATATTTGGAACTGCTTGTACTTCCCTTCAATGGAAGAATTTTCCATAGGTGTCAATGTGAATGATTGTGTCTTTGTCTCAGCCTCACATCAACTTCGTGCCTGGCGTACGCACGTTTCTGCAGCTTTTGCTGCTTTGGCGACACTTGGAGGTGATGCTGGGAAACTGTTATAATAAAGCTGCACATCAGAGACACATGAACAATTAATACCGGGCAACATTTGATTTCAACAATGTAAAAGAGGCAAGGACTCAGAATTTAGCTGTGTTCCGCTTCACATCCACCTTAATGTCTGACCACTTGCTTTTTAGTTCAGCGTGTGCGCGCTGTTCGGACTCCACAGCATTGACAAAAGAGGATTTTCTTGCGCCCCACCACTTCATTGAGCAACTTCACATTCAGAAAAAATATTTTTCTTCATTACCTTGCTCATTTCCCTTTTTTTTCTCGATCATGCAGAGATCGGGATCTCAGGTGCACGGTTCATTTAAATATGGTTTGCATATTTAAATATGGGCGTGGACAGGGAGGGGTCGGCGACTCCAACATGTGCGCTCATGTCCACGGAAATGTGCTTGGATTCATGCATACGCACAGATTCATACATCTGGATGTTTTGGCGGGTACGACGTTTTCTGGATTTGAGCGAACGCCATGTTTCAGTAGGAAAAAAAACATTATCCAAATTTATTTTTAAAACAAGCAATGCTGCTTAAAAACATGCATAAATATGAGAAATTTGAAGACAAAGTCACATTCAATATCCTGTATATGAGCAATATAAATATCAGTCATAAAAATGTTTGTTGACATCAGTGAATTTCAGCCACTGTGCCAGATCAGATGTGTCATGGAAAATTATCCGATCTTCATTATTCATTGATTCATTCCTTATTTCAATATATATGATATACTTTTGTGAGATTTTTGTTTGGTGGTGTTCCCTGAGCTTTTCTTAACGTAAAATATGTGCCTTATAAAGGTTGGGAAACACTGTTCTACATCTGGAATTGAGTGAAATAAAACACTACTTTTGTTTTTGGAATGTTTTAGGGCAGTTTTTCTTGGAGAAGTAGAAGACATCGGAAATCCTTCCTGAGAGAGCTCATAGTTCACTGCAAGGCAACTACACATTCCCTGACGGATGAGCCTCTTCGTTAACTCTATCTGCACCCACAAAATTAGGTTTGACGAACAATTACGTGCCTGACGTCAAATTTTCCGCCTTGCGCTGGTCAAAATACCTGCTTTCTTGATTGGTTTCTTGTATCTGTGCAACATTGCTCGAAGTCTAAAAATCTTAAGCACCCCAAATGTTACATTTGTTTTAGCATGTGGTTTAGGTAGTATAAATAATTGGATTTACATGTTACAGCTGCTGACACACATCTTTTAACATACTGTATTTTGCTTGACGGGACCTTCATCTGTTTTCATTCTTGGAAAAAGACAATCTTTTTGGACAGCATGACGCAAGAAAGCCTAAACACAGTAATTAGCGCTTACAAAGCTGCAGGAAAGAGGAAATAGGACAGAGATGGACACAAGGGGGCATTTGAATCCCCTACGGTGTTATTAATGTCAGCAACAGCACAAAGCATTGACCACCTCCTGCGACATCCCAATTGGATAGAGCAAAAGCATTTAAAGAAGCATCATTTTGTTGATCTGTATGATCGACTATACAACCGAGCTGCATCTTCATGAGTCCCTTTGGGAATTGGCATCTGCATTTTGCTCTTCAGTTTCTTAGTACAAAGCTGCTGGTTGCTTTATCTACATTAAGTGTTTAATTCTGTATAGCTACTTGCAGTGTTTGTGGAATTGTTACTATGAAATATAGCTGCCATTCTGAAGGTCTTTCTATGGTCATTACTCCATTTTTTTCCTATCCTGCCCACCCACCACTTGAAACATCTGCAATAACGTGCACATCCGCATTAAACCCACCAAATATATGAATCAGAGGAAAAGGTGTGCATGAGTACTGTGTGTGCACCTCTTTGTGGCTTGTTCAGTGACAGGCGAGAAGATAAATTGTCATTGTGTGTGTGTGTGCGTGCGTGTGTGTGTGTGTGTGTTGCTGATGTTAAGCTGGAGGGCTGTGTGGGCAGAGACATCCTTTACTGGCATAAATTGATTTCCAGAATCCAGACAACTATGTCTCCTTTTTGCAGGAAAGAGCCATGTGCTTCTCTATCTATTTATGAGTGAAAACTGTGCAAAGCTGTGTGTGTGTGTGTGTGTGTGTGTGTACATGTCAGGAAGAAAAGAAGCTAGAGAAGCGAGACAAACTAGGGATATCTGGTCTCCGCTGCCATATTAAACCAAAAATGCCAGCTGTGCTCTCTGCAGTCCTTCAAATTTTCTCCCGTGAGATTGAAAGCGAAACAAAGGCTACGTGCAGAGTGCCTGCATTTGGGAAGTGTACTTAGCCGAATATGACAAACCCATCTCATTGTTGGCAGGCGCATGCAGCGGTTTTGCATATTTATTACAATAGTTTACTGGGCCCAAGGTCTTGGCAGCAAACAACTGGCTAATGATGGATGGATGCCATTAAATATGTAATCCCCCTCCTTGTAATTAATATTGATTTTACCTCAGCCCGCTTGAACATATTTTAATTCGTAACTGCACTTCTTAAAACTGCATGGTCGTGTCTCCTCTGGCACAGAAATATATAGAACACCGTGAGTTCTGCCTTTTCCAAGAAAATAATACATATTTTTGATTGACATTTCCTGAGAATTTAGAGAGTTTATTATTGTGGTTGTAGTATACGGTCCATCATATGGGCAGCTGTTTCTCTATTGTTAGCTGTTTTTGGAAAACAAGAAAAGATACAACAAGTTCAACAAACAAGAAGAGGACACCTGCCTTGATTCAACAATTGTGGATTTCTTTCTCACATAGTCACAAGTGTAAAATGATCTATGGTCCTTACTCTGTTCCTTCTTTTTGTTAATATTTCTTATTTTAGGTTAATGAGGTTATTACATAGTCCATGAATTCTGGTCCAAAAGAGCATCAAATGTATTTTTTATTATTATTATTTTAAAATCATCGGGTTACATGAAATTTGTGTTGCCAGCTGGCTGGCTCCCCATGGAGCGCGTGAACTGGGCCAGTCTCTCCATGACTCCCGGGCCATGTTTTCCCCCCAGTCCGCCCCGAATGACAACCACTATAATAAATCCTTCCATCCATTTTCTGAGCCGCTTCTCCTCACTAGGGTCGTGGGCCTGCTGGAGCCTATCCCAGCTGTCATCGGGCAGGAGGCGGGGTACACCCTGAACTGGTTGCCAGCCAATCGTAGGGCACACATAAACAAACAGCGCTTCAAACTCACATTCATACCGAGGGGCAGTTTAGAGACTTCAATTAACCTACCATGCATGTTTTCAAGATGTGGGAGGAAACCGGAGTGCCCGGAGAAAACCCATGCAGGCACAGGGAGAACATGCAAACTCCACACAGGCCTGGCCGGGGATTGAACCCCGGTCCTCAGAACATTGAGCCAGACGCTCTAACCAGTCTTCCACCGTGCTGCAAATTAAATTAAATACCTCTGACACTGGCAGTCAAAACTAAGCATTATTATTTTTACACAATTTTATACAGAAGCAGACAATGTGAAGAAGCATTTGGCTTTTATGGAACAAACTTTTGAAATACCCAAGATCTGCTAAAACTGTTGCTTATACATTTAATCCTGTCTGGAAAACGTTTGTTAAAACAATTGTTCTGTGCTTCTTCAAAAAGATATCGTTTTCACCGTCGTCGTTTCATTTTCTGATTTCAATCTGATAATCTGTGTTTTGTCATTTTACTGTTATATTTATCATTTATACTTCTTTGTTGGGAATTTATCTTGATTTTCATCTTTTCATTTCATGTTGTTTTTAATCATGATTTCGTTTCCTCTGTGAATCACCACAAAATTGTTTTTGGTGCTGTACAAATAAACTTGCCTTTCCTTACCGTTTTAGATGGTGGACAAGTGGTTAACACACCCACCTCAAAGTTCTGAGGTTGGGGGTTCAAATCCGGGCTCAGGCCTCGTGCGGAGTTTGTACGGTATCCCTGTGCTTGGGTGAGTTTTCTGGGCACTCCGGTTTCCTCCCACATTCCAAAAATTTGCAGGTAATGATAATTGAAGACACTAAAGTCAAGGGTGTGGTTGTGAGCGTGAATGGTTGTTTGTCTATATGTGCCCTGTGATTGGCCGGTGTCCAGTCCAAAGTGTCCAGCTCACCTGTGTCCCTAGGATAAGCGGTATAGAAAATGGCTGGATGGAAGTCTTATTAGATTGCAGGGGTACCTGATGAAGCAAATAGTGTATGTGAGTTCTATTTTATCCTCGCGTATTTTTGCCCAGCATTTTTTAGTGAAGCTATGCATTATGGTGGCCTTGAAATGATTTTAGATCAATAATAATAATAATAATGATAATAATATGACCCGAATACTGGTAAAATGAATAACATAGCTAAATTTAGACTTCAATAAAAAGCAAATACAATAACCATGCACAGAAAAATACACAGAAAGTCGTTTCGCTCTTCATTGTAAGTCATTTTCATCATTTTACCAGCAGCAAGTCACTGGGGAATCCCTAATTTTGGTATTCTAGAACACTGATTTAATAATTGACCCATCCCACAGCCATCGCATTGTCAAGCCTATTATTGAATTACATATCTGTGCCATTGTTCCTTTATTTATTTTTGTAATAACGTCAACTCCCCACAGATATCGGTGCGTGACCGAAGCACGAGTGCGCACACAGCACACGGCACGCAGCAAGAGTGCGCTTTGGGCACGGTCGCCAACATTTGGGTGTGATTCACTCAGGGGAGGCGTACGATACGTTTGCGCGCCTCTGCTGCGTTTCCTCTCCACACGCTCCACCGTGCACAGCGAGTGAAGACAGAGCAGGAGAAGCTCAGCACACGAGCACACGAGCACTCGGCCAAACTCGGACACATCATCAACTGCACCTTAGCCATCCCCAGCACACTCCTCGCCTTCATCTCCAGCCTCGACGTCTCTGAAGTGGCTGCCTCACCGGGTCGGACCGGAGGCCGCCCGGTCTCTGATCTGGTCTCCGGAGTCGGTGCGGACTCGACGCGCTCCCTCGGGGCCAGGCTGTGCGCTTCCCGGATCCGACCGGAGCCACCGCGCGCTCTCGAGATGGACTTGATGGAGAGGGAGGTCACGGACAAGCTGGAAGACATGGCATCCGTGTACGACTTCGACCCCATCACCGGCAACATACCCGCCACCAAGGTGGAAGTCACCGTCTCCTGCAGGTGAGTCTCCCCGCTGCTGGAGGGCGCAAAGTGGGGGAGAAAGTTGCGCGAGGGGTGCCGCACCCTGCTCCGACTTTGGGCTTGAACAAGTCTGCGGAGTCGCAAAATGTATGCGGTTGAACAAGTTAGGTGTTTTTAAGGGGATACATTTTACAGGTTTCTCCTGATGATTTCAAATCAATTAAATTGTGACTGATAAACGTTTCACGAAGTTTTCCCCTGACCATCCATCTCCATTTTCGCTTTATAGCAAAGTCAGAAAATAAATCTGACAAACACAACACTTGTTCAGTTAAAATAGTCACACATTATGCTTTCAATATGGAAAAGGTTTAGAAAGTCAAGCCTCTCAATGCCCTGCTCTCAGACTTTCATGCACACACCCACACACATCCTTTCATGCTGGGGTTTTAGGTTGTTGAGCCATCCAAGCGGGCCAGCTTGAGATGTGTGTGCATTATTGATGTGCTGTCTGACATACAGAGAGATCTGTGCCAGATCCCTCAGCAAAGAGTGATTTAAAAAAAGCTAAGAATTTCATTTTAATTAGTGGACACACGTGGATTTAGTGTTGCACTGAAGAAAGGAGTGGGATCAATGTGAAAGGAGCACCTTCAAAGGTTGAATTCTGCAAGATTTTAGATTTTGAATGTATCATTCTGACTGCTGAATTAAGCAGCATTCAGATACATTATAAATCCAGTTCATTCAAGATTACCCTTTTTGTGTGGGTACACTGTATCTGTATTGAGAGATGGAAAAACAAGGTGATGTATTATCTCCGGAAAGCACGTTTGCTGCTGGAGTCCCACTTTTAGTGATAAGTCATATGCTTTTATAGCATTTGAAACACTGTTACGTTTTGTGTGTAGTGTAGCACGGGGGGGGGGACCTATGTGCTTGGAAGCACCTTTTTTAAAAGTAGTTATAGAAAAGCAAACCCAAGGTATGGGGTAGCAGCATTAAGAATACTGAATGAACAAAGTTCAAAAATCAAGATACAAAGTAACAAAAGGGAAACACTCACTTCCAGAGACAATGGGACAACATGACAACAGATGACATAGAACAATGAATCAAGACTGACTAAAAGCAGCACTAGACTAATTGGATGGGCTGAAGTTGGCTGAGTTTGATACGAGGATACGCAGACCGGTCTTGTCCAGGTCGTTCTGGAGCCCGATCGGAATGACCGAAAAAGGCCCATCGGGCCCAGTCTGGTGGGCTTGTGGGCTGCCAAACATAAGGTTCTCAGCCAGACCGGTCAGGATGACAGCCGGGATGCCAAGCGCATGGGTGTCCTTGTGGCCATACAGGCAGACGGCTGGGATGCCGGATCCCGCCGAGTTGCAGAAGCCAGACATGCCAGGTCTTAGGTGAACAGCTGAGACAAATAACGGCCGCGGCACTTGCGCCGCCGAAGGAGAGTTGGATGGTGGCCACGGGATGTGCTAAGCTGGTCAGGTGGCTGTAGCGGCAGTTCAGGCCCCCCGAGTCTGAACGTGGACAGATAACTAGTGAGGCGGTCACGGTTGGCCAGTAGAAACGTGGACAGGTACGTTTTCCATGATCAGCCGTTGAGCTGCCTGGTACAGGGTCCTCGAGCACCCGCAGGGCCAGAAGCAGAGACCTGAGCTCCCGCGAGGCCGGAACTGGTTCTGCATCAGCCTGATCAGACTGCTGCCATAGACATTGAGGGACACCAGAAACAAGGGAAGCAGACTCTGCAAGCACTAGGAAAATATATCGTGCCGGGCTCGGGACAAGGTGATGAAACAGCCACGGAGTGAGGTTACGTGGGCATGGGGTCAAGAGAACGACGTGAACTGGATACAGGTGTGGAACGACGTGATGGAGAAACTGGAGAAGAACGACGTGATATGAAAGGCGCAGTATGCGGTAACGACGAGACAGGCTCAACAGAACGACACTGACCTTTACCTGGGCATCTTCGTTGGCCACCATGGAGTGGTCCAGAATAAATGGCCAAACGGGTATCCAAGTAAAAGGTCAGAGAGAAAAACTTCTTGGGTTGGCATTGGGAATACGTAACAAAAACTGACAAGAACTAGATAAACAAGAGGAAGGGCCGGAAAAACCTAAATCCAAGTCTAAGTTAGAATGTGGGAGGAGGTTGAAGAATGGCAGTAACCTTGAATGGAAAAAAAAAAAAAAAAAAGAAAAATCGGAAGGTATGAATATGTGTGGAGCAAGGGGTACTGTGAAACACTTGGGAAACACCAGTGAGAGGGACAGAGAGGAGAGAACAGGAAGGCTTACTCACTGAGCGTTGGCTTGGTCAGCAGGCTGAGGGTGATAGCGAGCAGCCCGATGGCATGCAGGTTGATGTGGTGTGCCTCCTGGTGAGTCCCTGTATGCTCGCTTCAATCTGTCATGTTTGGAGTGGTGGATTTGTTGTGGTGGAGTGCAGTCAAAAACACAGGTGGACCCAAGTGCAGGGGAGCAGGACAGGCAAGACGACGAGATGTAGGACAATGAACTGAGACTTGGCTGAAAGAAAACAGGGAACTTAATACAAACAGACTGACGAGACAATGAAGCACACCTGAACATAACACCAGTGGCTGGAGGGAGCTGATGGGCCGACAAGAACAGGTGGTGACGAAGGCATAACGAGCAAGCTGGACATACATGCGCAAGGGACACAAGAAAACAAGACACAGCATGAAACAAAACTATATCCAATCAAAAATAACGCAAAAGTCAACAAAAGCACGCATCCTCACACATTCAGTGTTTTCTAGTCACGGGTGGCCTTGCCCTACTTGCCCATTCTTGACATAGCACCTTGAATCGCAGCGGAATAAAGGTGGTGCTGCAGTGTGTCATTCAAAGTCATCTAAAAGCTTTTTGTGCGAGTGTTGTATGATTCACATTTGTGACTTCCTGCACAGCTCGCCACGCATGATGATAGCTGTTCCCTCTTTTGGATAATACCCCCATTACAAATTACCCCCCTTGCTCAGACAACTTATTATTATCAGGGCCAGTGACGGAGAAAGTGGGTGGACAGGGTATAAGTAAAATCAAACGAAATAATTGTAGGAAATGATTGGTCTTTAAACCAGGGAGAATGTACGGCATGTGGTGTTCATTCAGTGGATTATATTGTTATTCAATTAAAGGCAGTATTTCTGATAGTAGTCCTTTCACCTCAAGGCTCAGCTGGCTCACAAATATAGGTTTGTCATTGAAGCATCAGAAGGAAAGGGAAGAAAATATACAGAATTAGTATTGTAAGGTAAGATCACAACATTTAAAGTCATTTTTCAATTTGTAATTCTTTGTTTTTTTATATTCTCCTCTAGATTTGAATACCCCTGATGTCACACAATTCATAATTCCGGAGTACTAAGCCTTCAAACCTCAAATAATGCTTGAAGTCATCAGAATCAGAATCAGAATGCAAGTGTTCAGCTCAGTAGGAATCCTAGCCGCAAATTATGAATCTGTTATAGGATTTGTATACTGTAATATTGACCATATCTCCTGTACGCACCTCAAATTTGCTGTCAGCTACAATTGCACGCGTGTAGTTTACTGTTGATGCCTGCCTCTCCCTTTCACTGTGCTCCTATTATAGTCTCATCCGTGTCTCGGTGCCGGTTGCTCAGTACAATACTAGTTAAGTTAATAGGATGTATTTACTTATATAGCACTTTAAAAAAATAAAGAGTTATAAGGCACGACACCATTTACAATTTATTTTGCCTTCAGTCATCATCACTGTAATTCCCTATCCGCTACACCTGCCCCCCACCTTCAACGTTAAATGTACACACATTTTTGTTTGAAGTTTTATGATACAGTAGTTAACTTCTTTTTTTTCTTTTACTCACACAGTATGAATGTTAAAATGTTATTTCAAGAAAGTCGCTTTACAGTTAATGAAGTTTTTTTTTCCAATGGCACAGTTTAGCTCACCTAGCTCAGTGATTTCCAACCTTTATGGAGCCAAGGCACATATTTTACTATTGAAAAATTTCACGGCACACCAACAGACAGAAATGTAAAAAAAAAGTGGATACATTAATTACTGTATGTACTTCCTGCCATCTAATAGAAAAGCATTTCTTTGTTCTGTCTGTCACTATGCCTCACTGACATGAATAGATGAACAAAGATACATTATTTCCTGCAAGTGAAATAATTTTTGGAGCAATCACGTCAAATTTTATAAGAGCGCTCACGGCACACTAATGTGCCCCGGCACATTATCAGAATCACTGACATAGCCTCTCGGGGTAGGGGCAAGCCATCCAACTCAGTGCCAGTCAATCAATAATGACATTTCTGTCATTTCTTATGGGAGCAATATCAGCGTCCTGGAATGGATTATTTTTAAACTTCGAAGTTCCACGGTAATTTGTGATATGTATGTTTTTGCAAATAAACATGCCATTCTGCATAATGTACTATTTCTTTGGGACTAATTGTGTTTTGTTATCTGGGGGTGTGTTTATCAACAAGCTTCGGATCAAAGTTCATACTGAGAGAATGAAGAGCAGAGCCAATTAAGCCATTACTGTAATGGATTGTCCTTTTCTTGCACGTGACACCTATAATCTTGGGACCGTGAAGATTGATCTCATATCTGATAAATCTCACTCTAATTGGGGGATTGTGCACGTCACGCATGTTTTAATGACATAGGAAACTGTTCCTGTTCTTCAGCACCGTGTTTCCCCAAGGGGAGTGGGACGTGGAATTTCTCCGGTTGTTTCCTTTATACAAGCATCACACGGTTTTGATTAAATTCATGTGCTAAATGTCTGGATGGTCCGCATTTGCATACAGATTTGAGTTTATGAGAAGCCTGGTTTCCGCCTGCGATAGGAGCCTTTATCAATCTGGGACAGATATGAAAGCATCGCACTTGGTGTAGAAAAGCCCTGGGGAGATCCACAGCCATGGCTTATCATCACTCTCATCCCCCTCACTCGCTTTCACGTCACATCTCTTTAGGTTAGAGCACTTCAGATGGAAATATTTCATGCACCATAAAGAGATCCCCAGTAAAGTATCTGCTGGTGATCTGCGGTGTCACTCACTGGACACAACATTAGGTACACCTACACCAGCTAATGAAATCTAACAGCAAAATACCTAAAAAGTGTCCTGATGGGAAATTTCATTTGTGTCTCATAGGTGTATTAATTTAACAATGCTTTTTAAATTTTTATTGTGGCTGTAGTTTGCAGTGGTGGAGAAGTGCACTTTATCATACTGAGAGGTTT
Organism: Phyllopteryx taeniolatus; assembly: GCF_024500385.1. NCBI lineage: Eukaryota > Metazoa > Chordata > Actinopteri > Syngnathiformes > Syngnathidae > Phyllopteryx > Phyllopteryx taeniolatus. The sequence goes on from NC_084510.1 coordinate 14,763,525, forward strand.
ATTGTCGTTGTTATTGTTGTTGTCATTGTTATTGTCAATGTCATTTACTGTAAGTCATTAAATCTATGAGAGTGAGTTGACCTTCTTATTCTTCACCCTTTTCGTGACGTCGATATACGTCGCAGTGTTACAAAGATGGAGTGTGTGAAGTGACCACACACTCTTCGCACCTGCTACACTGAAGCCATCCTCCACTTTCATCACTGGGGGCTTTGCAAAAACTCCAATGATTGCACCTCCAACTTTTTACGTCCTCCTGCGTTCTCTTGTCTTTCTGATCAGACTATTCATCTGTTGTACTGTATTCTTCCTATATTATAGCTGCTGCAGCAACAAAGTGTATGTAAAGTATTACTGCTTCTGTATAAAGGCGACACAAAGCTTCCCTATTAAATATGAATGCATATTTTCTTCTTATGCTGCTCCCCCTCGTCTCACTCACAGTGTAGTCCTTCATAAGGCAAGGAATGATATTTGGTAAATTAAGTTGAAATGCCATACATTTGCTATAAGGCAGGAAACCACCAGCCAAAAAGCAAAGAAAGGTAATAATCTTAATGAAGGAAAGTGTAATAAATTTAGATTATTATATGATAAAACATAATGTAATTGTAATAGTTAAATAATGAAAAAAGGGTTAGCATTGTAATTGAATGTACAACAATATTTACCTGGGCTTGAAAATGTTTGGTTTTGTTGTTTTTTTGGTGTTGACATTTTAATGTGTTGCCTATAAAGCAGTTGTTCCCAAACTTTATTGAGCCAAGGCACACATAAAATAAAACCATATGGCACACATCCCCCCAAAAAAGATAAATTAAAATGTCACAAAGTACCGTATATATACTGAAATAATAGTATCTCATCTAAAAAATTTTCACAAATTTATTTTGCGTAAAATGTAGGCCTCTTTAGTTGAACATAAACTATTATTCTGTTGTATGCAACTGTGGATACGCAGATTAATTTGATCTTTTGCTATGTAGTGGAAGAGCATTTAATTGTCCAGCCTGTAACCATTGGTCACTGGAATAGATACGTAGATATTATCTACTAGATAAACAAAACAAAAAAATACTGAATGCGTCAATTAAATTGATGTTGGATCATTTCCTTCTTTAAAGGTTTAGCGTTTGGAGACTCTTATGTGAAACCTTTTACTTTTCAAGTCTTTAAATGTACATTAGCCCACTTTGTACGTTCAGGAAAGGTTTGTGATCAAACACACAAACGCTGTTGAGCAGCCTTAGAGAGAAGAGAACATAAACTAACTCGCCCTATAAAACAGCTGTATTTGCTCTCTACAACACAGACTTTCCTTTATCTTTCTTGTTCACCCCGAAATAGCCTCGTTTCAACATTATGCATTATGATAACAGAAAGATGCTGATTCTTATGTTGAGTTTTGCACCCTATAATCCCCCTCCCGGGGTCTGTCAGTAGCACAGTTCAGCTGTCACCATCTTTATTCTTCAACAACATTAATCTGCTCTGTGAAGGATTACTCTAATTCCTGTATCCATCATGTCTTTGTATAAAATCTACAGTATGTCTAACTGCACATGGACACAAGGATGTTTGGCCGACAATTGAACAGAAATGATGTGCTGTTTAGCAAGGAAAGGAGCTGGTGAGTATTGATGGTGGTGAGTTAAATAGAGGTCGAAGAGGTTTTGATCAATGCTCTATCTCTGACAAACACCAGCCAAGAAAACATCCAAACTTAAAATTCAAGTCTAATGGTGATGGACTATGTACATAGACCATCTGTACAGTGCAGTAAATGTCTAACTTTCACTCTCATACACATTAAAAATGCAGTGTGCATGTCAACTTCACTTGATTGCGCTTTTTATTTATTTCTTTTTTTAAAGAAAAGATTCTAAAAAAAAAAAGTCACACTAAAACCTTCAGCCTTTCAACCTTCTCAAAATACAATGTATCTGTCTACATCTATTGACTTGAGCTGGAAGCATCAGTGCTCCACCTCAGTCACCCTTTAATGGTCAGAAGTGAGCTACAGTTGTCAACACAACCAATGTTGTGCAGTTGCAAGATGAGACTTTTCCACCTCATCAGGATCACAGCCACACAAAAGTGACACATCTTAACCCTCATTGTAATACATGCGACTACTTGGGTATAAAGAAATTTAGGATTGGGAGTGCAAGACCACTGGAGGTGCAATTAGAAGTAATTTAGTAGTAATAATCGTGCCACAGTTTGTATTCAAACGGTATTGGACTGGACCTGAAAGTAGACGGAAACGGAGGAAGCAGTTGGTAATGGTTTATTTGGGAAACCCCGAGGTCTGGATTTCCAAGGCGTGATGGTGGTCCGTAGGAACAGGGAGCGTGCTGGATGTGGGAGCATGAGCAGGTGAGGGAGTTTGGCGGCGTGGTTGAGGCAGGCGGCGATACGGGAGACACGGGAGGGCACTGGAGGAGAAGGAGAGCACAAGAGGATAAGTACGTACGCGAGTCATCAAGTAATCTTTTCATTCACAAGCAAGAGTAGGAATACGAGAATCGGCCGGTGTACCATGGAAGTGCGTGAATACTCTGGCGCTGGAACATTGGATCTGGGAGGCTTAAGTGCAGGCTGTGATGAGTGCTGATTGGAACCAGGTGTGGACCCGAGGAGGTGATAATTGCTGGAGAGAGAGGGAAAAACGAGGCACAAAGCGCCATCCCAGTTCCGCAGAGGAACTGCAGGGCAAAGTTGGTTAACCCAAAGGGCATGATAAGATATTCGAAATGTCCTAGGGGAGCATTAAAGGCAGTTTTCCATTTGTCCCCCTCTTTAATGTGAATGAGATGATATGCATTGCGCAGGTCCAACTTGGTGAGGATCTGGGTGTGTCGCAGAGGGGTTCAAACGAAGGGTCACTGAGGGGCAGCGGGGGTTTGTTTTTTACTGTGATATCGTTGAGTCCACGGAAGTCAATGCAGCGGCGGAGAGTGGTATCCTTCTTGACAAAGAAGAACCCAGCCCCCAGGGGGGAGGAGGAGCGTCAGATGTAGTTCGGCTGTAGTTTTCCATGGCAATCCTTTTCGGGAGGGAAAGGTTCAAGAGGTGACTAGAGGGGAGAGGGGCTCCAGGAAGCTGGTCGATGGCGCAGTCATAAGGGTGCTGGGGGGCTAGAGAGATGGCAAGATACTTATGGAAAACCGGAGAGAGGTCGTGGTATTCTTCTGGGACCGGGGAGCGATCGAGTGGTGTTACTGGTGGCTGAGGTTTGCTGGCGGTGGGGATGGCCGAGAGAAGGCAGGGACAGTGGCAAAAATGTCTCCAATCAGTGATTGACAGGTTGGTCCAATCGATGGTGGGGTTGTATTTCTTGAGCCAGGGTATTACAAGGACTAACAGAGTCTCTGGGGAGGGAATGACTCATAGTTGGAGGGTTTCCTGGTGATTGCCGAGATGAGCAGGGTGAACGGTGCTGTCTGGTGAGTAAGAGAAACTGCAGGGCTCCGCAGAGGAACTGCAGGGCACAGATCATGACAAATTGTGCACTAGCCCTCTGTAATAAATTAATAACCAATAGTAATAATGCTGCGGTTACAACACTACAGTGGCACTATCATGACATATATTAGATTACACTCCACTGCAGTTCAACAAGCAAAAAAATTTAAAAAATGCTCCATACGTCTACTCTAATTAATTCACTTTAATTCATTTGACTGTTGTCCGCCCAAATGCATTTTACATGCTTTCATTATGTGAAGTCATGTTCAACTTCTACCCTATTATGTCAAACTCACACTGACATATTGGATCCATGTGGAGGGTGTCACACATACTGGGCACTCAGTTTATCGCCCTATACGCTAATCACTTGAGACAAGTTAAATCACAATTAATATGATATGACAAGCTCAACTCCTTTAATTTTGACACTGCTTGTAATACAGTGAAAGCTATGCAAATGTTTTAATGCCAGTGTCTTCCAGCATGTTGTAGTAAGCAATGCATGACTAGGTTGGATCACGTGCGTTTCTGCGCCTATTCTGAGCCTATGCTGCTATTTCAGCTTTGGCTGTGTTCCCTTCTTTGCAGGATAAGATGATTGGGCAAGATGCTCCCTTGTGGTACAGCAAAGCTGGAAATGTGTGAAAAAATGTGTGGGTGAGATGAGTGTATTTGATTATGGAGCTGCTGACACCCTGAGGGGAAACGGATAATGGATGAGTAAAAAAAAAAATGTGTGTGTATGTTGGTGTATTGCTTCCTCTACTTATTACATTCATAAGGATGTAATTTTATTTATGATGGCTTATAAGATTTATTGTTGAATTCAATACAACTGCTTTAAATAAATCTGTTAGTAGAAACAGAAATTCTAAGCACATTTTCAGCTCTTTTTTCATTCAAGTTGTGATTTTTTTTTTAAAGATTAATTTATAGGTCTTGGAGTGATTTTAGCATCTTTGCGCGCTGTGGGGTGACATTTGTCTTTTGGACACATTTATGGTTCTCTGAGGAAGAATTTCACAAACAGCAAGATTGGAAGCCATAATGTGACTTCTTACTATTGTAATGATCTGCAAACCTCAAAACGTGTGCCTCATAAAATTTTAATTAAAGTACATTTCAATTCCAGGTTTACATGTGTTTGTGGTACATGCAACAGCATAATAAAGAAACAGGTCACTTTTGGTATAATAACAGTGCAGAATAGATAGTGAAAGTGAATATACAGTACCGATGTCTGTTTTTTTAGTCCGTCTGTCTGTCTGTCTGTCTGTTCATCTATCTATCAGCTGCCTATGTCCATGCCCAGAATAAGTGGTTCAGATAATGAAAGAGTACAGCAGTTGCCATGGAAATATGAAAACTATATTCAATAATTACGTTGGTTGGTTCATCCATTTAAGAATAGCTACTGCCCCTGTTATAATTAATCAAGAGGTCTTTCCCAGAACATGAACTTCTCTTGGGCTTTTGCAGTAGTCATATAAAACATTTAAGCACATTTGCAATTTGCTATTCCTTCAGACAGAAACACCTTCTCAAAAGTGATTATTTTAGAGTCAATGCATCTTGCTCCAGGCCAGGTTAAAACAAATCAGACTATAATGTCTGATAGTGAAGGAATTTTCTGGTTTTGGCCTCAGATTAGACAATTTCACATTTTCTTGATGCATTTTACTCATCATTTCTAGTTGCACTTTTAGAATTGACCCACTTAAGAAAGGTTGTTTTCGCCCAGTAAGAAAAATCGTTCATATTCATTATCCTTTTAATCTTTCACTCAAATAAAGCAGCCCGTTCTCACAAGCAGTTTTATAAGCTCTCCAGGGCAAAGTCAATACACTGTGAATTACTTTCCTAATAAAATTTTAAGTTTTCTTCCTTATATTTAATTTATGTATACATTATATTCATGCGCGGCAACAGACTGGTTAGCACATCTGCCTCACATTTCTGAGGACCGGGGTTCAAATCCCGGGGTTTGCATGTTCTCCCTGTGCTTGCGTGGGTTTTCTCGAAGATAGCTGGGATAGACTCCAAGCACGCCCGTGACCCTACTGAGTAAAAATGGTACAGAATATGGATGGATGGATTACATTCATGCCCTAACCCATAATTGCTTCAGCATTACTGGTAGCCTTATATTGCTCAATGAATCTCTATACCTATGTTTTTATGTCCTAAATGTACAGTACATTTTGTCATAAAGGCTTTTTTTTGCTGTAGTAATAGAGTGGCAGCACCTACTTGAAACAAAGCCCTTGTCTGTTTTTAACATACTTGGCCAGTAAAAATTATTCTTATTCTGAAAAGCACTTTAAACAATTGCCAATTATAGCATTATTGTCACAAAATATAGCATGCTTCTGAGAAGTGGCTTCAAGAGTTCCTGCTTGTGCACAGAACGTTCCCAAAATGTCCAACAATTACTATGGATAAAGACAACTGGAAAAGAACATTAAAAAAATCAAAAGAACAAGGTCCCTACTGTGAAACATGGACGAGGCTAAGTTGTATTCTGGGGCTGCTTTTCTACATCCGGCACAGCGTGTCTTGAATCTGTGCAGAGTACAATGAAATCTCAATACTATTAAAGCATTCTGCAGCGAATGTATCAGAAAGCTTGGCTGAGTGTCATAGGTCCTCAAACTGGATAATGATACCAAATCATACCTAAAAACACCCAAGAGATTGCTAAGAACAAAACATTGGGTGATTCTTAAGTGGTTCTATTTCTACGAGCCCTGATCTGAATCCTATTGAACATCTGTGGAAGGAGCTGAAACATGCCGTCTGGAAAACGACAAAACTAGAGATGGCTGGAGTAGTTTGCGCACAAGGAGCACTTCAGGAATTGAGAGTTACAGGAATTGGTCCACCTGCTCCTGAGGCCGGGCCCCCCTTGGCCCTGTTGGAGCTGACCCCCCCCTTAGCGTTCCCTTGTCGGGTGCCCCTATCCACCCTCCTTTCCAACAAACAAGGGACACTCTCCCGCCCTCAGGCTGGGCGGGGACTGGCTGCATCGCGGGCCCTGCGGGTTGTGGGAGGCGTCTGGCTTTCCTGGGGGAGGTGATGGGGTGGGGTGGCGGGTCGTGTGTGGCGGTGGATCGGGTGGGTGGGTTAGCTGGGGGGGTGGCATTGGGTCCTTGCGGCCCCCACTGGGTGGCCAGTTATCGGGGTACCTCGGTGGGGCTTTTATCATCTTGTTTACAATTAGTGCTTTGTGTTTTGTCCTTGTTTCTCTCTCCCTTCTAGAAACTTTGTTCTGTTCGAGTAATCAATTCTCAATAAACCTCAATTATAATATTAAGAAACCACAGCGGAAGCTTAAAATCTCCACCGTGACACAGTAAAACTGTTCCGGCATAAAAGGGATACAGATTTTCCATTCTGCTTGACCTAACAGCCGTACAGGACAAATAAAAAAAGAGAGAATTATAATGTAATGTAATGTAATTACTGTATGTTGGGACAAGTGTAAAGTCACAACAACTGTAGTGTTGTATGTGTGCCTTTAAGGGGCGTGCAGGGGGTGGTGGTTCGGTATCTGTGCCCCTCCCTTTGAGACTGGTCGGGGCGCTTCGTTTGGGCTGGTCCCCCACGTGATGGGCTCGCTGGCTTGCCCCCCCCCCCCCCCCCCCCCTCACCCTTGCGGATGGAGGGGGCTGGGCCCATCCTTCCTCAATGTGTCAACTCAGCAACTCACTAATATGCATGTGATATGGTGTTCATTCACTCATAAGTTCCATAGACGCACTATAGGTTTTAATTGCTTGTGCTGGGACCAGTAATAATAACACAAGTGACATTAATCAAATCACAGGTTCTTACAGGTGTTTAGACACTACAAAAGCATCCCACCGCACCACTCATCAGTTGCACTGCCTTGCTCATTTCCCACATCCTGTTCTGCCTTGCTCTTTTCTGTCCTCTCTCATCTTGTCCTATTGGTTGTTGCATGTCCTCACCGGGTGTCCCCTCCAACCACAAATAACACAATTTGACTTTGGCAACGTTACTTGTGGTCAAATATCTAAACTATTGCTGCTGCTGTGGTTCGCACCCCTTTCCCCCTTGTCCATTCTGTCCCTCTGTCTGTCCCCTAAAAAAACTTTTCTGTCCGACTGCATTTTCAATAAACATCAGAATAATTAAAAAAAACAAGCAGGGGGAATATTTCAAACTCCCCTGCTGCACAGCAAAATTGTTCCAGCACAAAAGGCATGCAGATCCACCATTCTGCATGGCCATGCAGCTGAACAGGACATGTTTAAAAACAAAACAAAAAACAGTTCCACTGTACTTACATTTCTATTAGTTAATTTTCAGTATTTAATTAGAGTCATAGCGTAATAAGTCATTTTTAATTTACTCCTGCAATTTCAATTCAGAAGAATGTGCTTGCTATTTTGTTTTTGTTTTTCAAAAATATTTAAAATATAACTGTTGCTATTACTTTTAACAGTTTCCAATTATTTCAGTGACCATTGTTATTTTTTTCTGCCTTAAATGGACAGTTAGCAACAATTTAGCCTACATGTGTATTACCACTGGTTACTGATGTCACTTATCAGCAATGTACAATTAGCCAGTCTCCTAATTACACAATATGCACATCTGCCTGATGGCTGACCTCTGTTGTGTCGGCCAACAGCACGGTTCTCCTTGTTGAGACTTCTGGAATGATCTCAAGCCTTCACGCCAGGCAGCAAGCTCACTGTGACTGTCTGGCACACTAACTTGGAGTCTCCCCAGAGGAAGTTCTGGCTTGAATAATTCAACAGCTGGTGGGAGGAATGATCCTGCTTGGTTTTGCCATCGATTTGACGCTCAAGTAATGCCAGCATTACACTTGGACTCTGGTGTTTGAGGTTGAATTGTTGATTTCAATTAAATTCCTGCATAGATGGTTGAAACATGATTTCTTGTAGATGAGTGATTGATTATTTTAATTCCATGTACACTGAATATCAAAGAATCTGTTAATCAAATAGGCTAGATATTGAAGGAGATGATACGTCAGTGATAAGTTGAGAGGCAGCAATGACGGCTGAGGGCTTTTTTGAAACATTCCTTATATTGCGGCATATATTTCCCCATGCACTCCCCTCAATGCTCATCCACCACAGTAAACAGATTCTCACTTCTACTTTCTCTCCCCCTTTTTTAGTTTTATGGAGTTATTTTTTTTAATTTCTTACTCTGAATTAATGTTCCCACTGCAGCTAGCTCTGTCATCACTGTTACCACGCACACAGTCCCTTTCGTTTTGTCAAACTGGCATAGCTTTCTCAGGGAGGACGAGTGTGGATCGCCTTCTTATTACTATCCATCCATCCATCCATTTTCTGAGCCGCTTCTCCTCACTAGGGTCGCGGGCGTGCTGGAGCCTATCCCAGCTGTCATCGGGCAGGAGGCGGGGTACACCCTGAACTGGTTGCCAGCCAATCGCAGGGCACATAGGAACAAACAAACATTCGCACTCACAGTCATGCCTACGGGCAATTTAGAGTCTCCAATTCATGCATGTTTTTGGGATGTGGGAGGAAACCGGAGTGCCCGGAGAAAACCCACGCAGGCACGGGGAGAACATGCAAACTCCACACAGGTGGGGCCGGGGATTGAACCCGGGTCCTCAGAACTGTGAGGCTGACGCTCTTACCAGTCGGCCACCGTGCCGCCTTATTACTATCCATCCTTGCTTAAATGTCCTTGAGGGGAACACATTTTCTTTAGAGGCAGGCTGTTATTGCTGAATGAAAACATCATTGCTCAATGGATGAATGTGTTACCTTCACACTTTCTCCACCAAAATTGATTTGAAAATCCTTACAACTGGACAACTAGGTCAAAGTCTTCAAGTATGCTTATTTCTCGCACTGACACTAGATTAGCACAATATGATGGACGTAATAATAATGGCAATACTAGGTGTTTTGCAAGTATTGGTAATAAATCAAAGTAATTAGGTAGCTTGAACCTGATGACTGGTCAAAATTAAACACAGATGCTTTCTCTGTGTATTCAATGGTGAGTATGACTGTCAATCATTAACGTTTTCCGCATTGGACTTATTTATAATGCTGCATCATTCCATTATAAATACATTAATTAAAATTTTCATGATTTTTCTGCACAAAATGGCTGGGAAAAAAATAACAGGATTCTACTGCCTCATAGTGAAGTATGCAGTCCATTGTGAACACCCACTGAAATGAAGAAATATGATGATATGATTTTGTATAAAGCTTGTGGTTTTTATAAATGCAGATGTGTGTGTAGCTGTGATTTTTTTTGTTTACATTTCTTTTACCAATGTTTAATAAAACTGGTAAGCATGATCATTTGAATTACTGTAATCATCATATGTAATATTCATACAAATTAATCTACCGAGCATGCTCCCCGCCCCCACATTTACACAACTAATGTACAGTTGCGTGTGTGTGAGCGCAAGAGGTAAAGCTCATGCTTGAACCTTAATAGCAAAGAGTCACACTACACCCACTACAGCCTCACAAAAACGCCTTCAGTGTGTGAAGCTCACAGACTGTACTTGTGCTGCCTTGATGTGCATTGTGAGGGAATAAGGTGTTTGGAGATATTAATAAATAGTCTACGTGCATGATGTCAAAATGAGAGGGAACACTGTAAGCACTTTTAAGTGTCATTGAGGTAGGGCAGTGTGATATGATTTCAGTCCATTTATTTTGTCCTACGATAAACCCCCACTATATCGCATTTCACTTTTTACAGCCCCCGGTATTTTGCATTTTTTTTTAAACAGTGTGTATTACAGTTGTTGTGCCTATTTTCTTATAATGTTTGTACAATATTTTTGTGTTATCCATTGCTATTGCTCTCTCTCTCTCTCTCTCTCTCTCTTTCTCTCTCTCAATGTAATGTGTTGAAATGTGTTTGTATTATTTTAGAAGTTTTAAAATAAGTACCGCAAATGTTATAAAACATGTCAGGGTGTATTTAAATAGGGTATTTCTATTTTGCGGATTTTCACTCATCGTACGGGGGTCTGTAACGTAACCCCAGCGATGGAGGTGGGTTTACTGTACGTATCTTTATTAGACTGCACAGGTGGAATGTGGAATTAATGCTCACTTCTTATCTAGTCCAAGTCGAAAAATCATGTCAATTTCCATGCCTCTTCAAACAGGAGCACATCATGATCCCTTGATATTTATTATCTCCTTCTCAGTTTGCACTGGCTGAGTGCAGCAGTTAGAGTGAGCGAGGCCACAGGAGCCTCTCGTTGGCTTAAAAGAAGCATCTGCCTAATTACCAGAGTTGGTGGTAGAGTTACACTATATACTGTACGTAAATAAAGCCTGTTAAAATTAGTGTCTGCCTAACTGGGGCGTGGTTCTCCTGCATGAGCAAAAGAAGTTTTGTTATTCTGGTCTCTTTCTGATCTCATCCACAACAATTTCTGTTTTGACTCTCATTCCTACCCCCCACGCCCCACACTCGCTCTCTCTCACTCTTTCTCTCTCACACACACTCATGCACACACACGCTTCATGTGACATATTTGTCTGTTCTTCTCCTCTTGTGATTGATTTTTTGTCACATTGCTGCTCTCTTCATGCCACAATATTCTCTTGTACACAGGCAAACGCTGGAGCATGTGGGGCATAACACACATGCACGCATGCACACACACACAGACACAGACACACACAGACACACACACACACACACAAATACTGCCTCGGCTGAAGCTCAGATCTTTTTCTGAACCTCATTTACATCAGGGAAGTTTGTTTGAAACCCCTGTAGCATTGCCAGTAGATTGCACAACACTCAAATGCAAATCTGATGACACATTTGAAATTTTCAACGCCTTAGAATTAGTTATTTTGGTGTCCTTGTTTGTTGTTTGGACTTTTGAAGCAACAATTGTGTGGAAAAACAATGTGTTTGCAATTCTGGCTTCGACTTTGCTGTTGGAAAAATGATTCAAAGCAGAGCATAACTTTTATTAACAAAGACGAATGATATGCAGGGTTTTGAGTCTTTACTGCTACAATGGCAGCTTATTTATTTGTAGACAAATTGAGAATAGTAAGACCCCAGCAGGCCCCAACGCACAGACTGGAATGGCCAAAAATGAGAATAAATTCTTTGGTCTGGACTGATGTGCGTTTAGGTGAAATGGTTTGTTGTACAATTCTACAGTCATTTTTTTTTTTTTTTTTCCTAATTAAATAACAGCTCTTGTCTACCTATTAGACAGACAGGGGTAAGTTACCAACCCACATAAACAGCATGTGAACACAGTAGAGTAATGGTTCACGTAGGTGACTTTCAAGCACGTGTTGGATCGAATTCCCCAAGTACCTTTATCTTCATTGTCCCATTCACAATCACGCCATGATTGACTGGCAAACAAGCCTGGATTTATTGTGCCTTTGGCCAACCATCAGCTGGGATTAGACTCCATCTTCCTCACAGTCCTGACCAGGATATGGTTCCACAGTACTGGAGCCTGATAGCTCAAGATTTGACTTGTATTCTTCTTTTTAAGATACTGGGAACCACCAGTAGAGCCATACTCTGATAAGAAGCTATAGGATGGTGCTTGACCAGAGCAACAAAGCCAGTGTGTCTTCTTCTTTTGCGAGTTCTGTTCAGCACTCTGCGATTGGCTGGCAACCAGTTCAGGGTGTACCCCGCCTCCTGCCCGATGACAGCTGGGATAGGCTCCAGCGCGCCCGCGACCCTAGTGAGGAGAAGCGGCTCAGAAAATGGATGGATGGATGGATGTTCAGCACTCAAGACACAGTATTGTAAATCCTCTGAAGAGTCTTTAGAGACCTGTTCAAAGAGCTTGAAAATCCATTTCCCTCTCCAGCAGGCTCCATATTAAATGGTTCCCTAAAATAGTAAATTCCTTGTCATATGGATGTTGGCCTTGTGCTACACTTACAATCAAGAATTACAGCATACACGCCACGCTGTTTACAGCCATGTTAAGGCAGGAAAAGCATCAATTCCATCATCCTCCCTGCCCCTCAAACATATAGCCCCACAATCGATGATCGGACTGGTAATCACAAGCTAAAGCTGATAACATTGTTAGCCATCACTGACTAGGTAAGACTGCATAGTGACGTCACAATCTGAGCGACTTGTTGGTAGAGACATTTCCTGAAAGGAAACCACACAAAAAAATTGACTTGGTTTTGTTATTTCACATTTGATAGGTGGACAAGCACTCCCCTTTAAAGTCAGTGACTTCACCGATTACATCCAAACCGTACTTTGTTGAGCACTTTATTTGACAACATTGGGACAGTGAAGTGTTGCATCTGAATTTAGGGCAGGACAATTTTTGATGTGGGGCTGGCGTGTTGTAAAGCATACGCTACGGGGGCCACTCTCGGCACAGGGTAATAAAAGAATCGCTTTGATGAAAATTCTTTGGGCGGATCTGCTTCTGAATAGATGAGCTCCTCCTGCTTGCTGGGTGTTTCTGTTTGAAGTTGGGGTTGATATCTTGTTTTGCTTTCTACGCCCCTAGAGACCTTTTAACCAAAGTGTATTCATGTGTGTATATGGTGACTGTCTGAAGATGAATGTAAATACAATATATATTGTATTATTAGGGGCTTCTAGCCTCTTTAACAGGACCTACTACCCCCACTGCCATAAACACATTATGCACGTTGTCTTCTCCTGTGCATGCATGCATGCATGTTCTCTCAAAGCTGTGGATGTTAATCAAGGCACAGTTAGAACCTTTTTCTTCGTCATAAGTTATTCATAAAATCAAAGGGAGGGCATTGACTCAGAATCCTGTTCAAAAATGATTGAAGTTGATGAATCTCTTTAGTTATATCAATCCATCCATCCATCCATTTTCTGAGCCGCTTCTCCTCACTAGGGTCGCAGGCGTGCTGGTGTCTATCCCAGCTATCATCGGGCAGGGCACATATAAACAAACAACCATTTGCACTCACATTCACACCTAGGGGCAATTTAGAGTTGTCAATTAACCTACCATGCATGTTTTTGGGATGTGGGAGGAAACCGGAGTGCCCGGAGAAAACCCACTCAGGCACGGGGAGAACATGCAAACTCCACACAGGCGGGGGCGGTGATTGAACCCCGGTCCTCAGAACTGTGAGGCAGACGTTCTAACCAGTCTTCCACCGTGCTGCCCTCTTTAGTTATATACTTAATATAATTTACAGAAATGTGCCTATGATAATGCCATATTACATTTACTGAGTTTTTTAATACACAGGACTTAAATTGAAATGTTAGAATCAGAGCAATTTATTATTATAACACATTCAAGGTTAAAGGCCAAACCACAGTCATGAAGCACCTTTGCCTCAAGCAGACAAGAGGGAACATATTGTATCCCCCCCCAGACACAATGTTTTGTTTGAGTCGTGAACTGTCACTACCTATTTCCTTCAAGTTTCATTAGATTAGACATACACTGATTCGTGCAGCTTTTTTGTTAATCTTTTGCATTACCATGAGTATAAATGCAAGCTTGAAATAAAAACATTGAATGACATGCATTTGATGTCCAAGAAACTCATTGTGGTGTTGAGTTACAGATAAGTAGAATAAATGAAGCACAAGATTATATCAACACAGCTTAAAGAGTAATCATGCACGCATCCAAAGATCCATCCATCCATCCATTTTTTCCACTTATCTGGGGTCGGGTTGCAAGGGCAGCAGCCTAAGATGGGTAGCCCAGACTTTCCTCTCCCCGCCCACTTCATCCAGATCTTCATCCAGATCTTCTTGGGAGACTACAACGTGTCCTGGGTTGTCATTGGGAACTCCTCCCGGTGGGGCGTGCACGGAATGCCTTCCCGGGGGAGGCGTCCAGGGGGCATAAACATAAGGCCTAGCTACCTCATCAGGCTCCTCTCAATGCAGAGGAGCAACAGCTGTACTCTGAGCCCCTCCCGGATGACATAGCTTCTTACCCTATCTCGAAGCTAGAGCCCGGACAACATGTGGAGGAAACTCATTTCGGCAGCTTGTGATCTTGTTATTTCGCTCACGACCAACAACTCGTCACCGTAGCTGAGGGTGGGAATGTAAATTGACCAGTGAATCGAAAGCTTTTCCTTTCAGCTCAGCTCCTTCTTCACCACAACAGACTTATACTGAGTCCGCATCACTGCAGATGGTGTGAAACTGAACACTGAAATGCTGTCCAAAAAGGTTATGGGCAAAATCAATCACAAAGGGTAGCCTTGGTGGAGTTAAACCCTACCTCCCGTACAGGGACCAAACAGCTCGTATCAGTGCCGCATAATTTCGGAGCACCCCCGCCACAGGACTTCCCGAGAGCGAAGGGTGAATGCTTTCTCCAATTCCACAAAACAAATGTAAACTTGTTGGGTGAACTGCCTTGCACCCTCCAGGACCCTGCTGAGGGTGTAGAGCTTATTCACTGTTCCACGGCCATGACGAAAACCACACTGCTCCTACACTTTGTGAAGGACCCGCCGACCCTTGAATACACATAACCAGGGAGGCTGAGGTGTGTGAGCACAGCTGTATGTAGAACACATCCTCAGGTCCCCTTTCTTAAAAAGGGGGACCACTACATTGAGCTGCCAAACCAGAGGCACTGTCCCTGATGTCAACGCAATTTTTCAAAGGTGATTCAAATCACAATAGCCCCAGAACATCCAGAGGCTTTAGAAACTCTAGCCGGATCTCACCCACCCCTGCTAATGAGGAGCTTCTTAAGCACCTTGATAACCTCAACCCCAGAGATAGGAGAGCCCAACTCAGGCTTCAGAACCTGCTTCCATGTAGGAAAGGGTGTCAGTGGAAATGAGGTCTTCAAAGTATTCTCCCTACTGACTCACAACATCCCGAGTCAAGGTCAGCAGCGCCCCTTCCCCACTGTACACAGTGTTGATGGCGCACTGTTCACCCGTCCCGAGACGCCGGATGATAGACCAGAATTTTCTTGAAGCCGTCCGGAAGTCATTCTGTATGGTATCGCCGAACTCCTCCTACGCCCAAGTTCTTGCCTCACTGAAAACAAAAGCTGCATTCTGTCTGGTCTGTGGTACCACTAGCTGCCTCTGGACTCCCACAGATCAAAAAGGCCCAATATGACTCCTTCTTCAGCTTGATGGCATCGCATACCGCTGGTATCCACCATTTGGTTTTGGAATCACTGCCAACAGTGGGAGCAATTGTCGGCTTCCTCGACAATGGAGGCACTGAACAACATGGGCCGTTGCTGACTGTTGGAAATAAATGAAAACGATTTCATGCAAATTATGATTGCAGGTCAGGGCTTTTGATAATGTTTAGGCCAGCAGATAAGGCTCTGAAGCCCCCCAGTGTACGCTCCTGGTAGAATCTCTCACTGCACAAGTCCACTGTTGTTATTGAGTGTTTGGAGGGCAGAGATAGTGATGCTGACAATCAAGCTGCGATTGTCCTTCATAGCAAACCCTACAATTTTCAGGGAGCATGCTAACATTTGAATTTGCACAATGTGAATGAGTGTGTTTGTAATACAAAATTATGCAAATACAAGAAATTGGTAGCTGGATAATAACTACAGTTATTGTAGACAGGGGTAAGTCTTGTTCTTCAGTCTCTCATCAAAATGTCAAGCTTATGGGACATTGAAAAAGGTAAATTCAGAAAACAACAATCATTTGATCATTGCGGCTCAGAAAACCCCAATTCAATTACGTATCGTTATGTAATGAAAAGTGTCTTAGAAATTATTCAGAAATAATTACTTTTATTTTTAAAATATACCTGTTTAAGGCTGGGCTTTTAGTTAATGAAAAGTTTTGTTATATTGTACACAAACTTATGTCACTCAAAATGATATACACATAATTTTGGTGAGAAATCCCAAACTCAAAGAAATAGAAAAAACTTGTAGCGCTGATTTATCAAATTTTCGGTGTCAGGCGGAGTCCTCATATCTCCTAAATCACTACTTTTCAGGAAATTAAAAAAACGTCATCTTATCAAACACCACATCGCTCTGCTTGGTATTATACCGTATATTTGTATCATATACTGTTGCGCAACAATCTTGCTCATTTAAATTGCAAAAAAAAAAAGATAATTTATTTCTCTGTCATTGATTAAAATGGTACATACACGTCGCCACCGCCAGCCATGCACTTCAAAGTTTGGGCTCACGCTGACCCCACTACCTGAGAAAAAGCCTTTAAAAGTTAAAACTCATCGAGACAATATTATATCCCAAATTCTAGAAAAAGTTGGTTTGGCAAAATACGGGACCTTTGAATTGAGTATTTTTGGACATCCAGGATTTCTGCCCAAGAGCGACTAAATGTTTTTTTTTCTCGAAGACCACTGTATTTAGGCGTCTCAGACCATCTTATATAGCAAATCTGCCTTCTTTTGTGACAATTCGGATTATAAATGAACATGACAACGTCGCGTGTATCGAATCCAAATACAGTACTATGTCACAAAGTTGTATTGTGGCATGTTTTTGTGTCTCAGACTGAAATAAAAAAAAAATGTTAAATGAAAACTGTTACTTCAATCTATAGTTGTGTGGAAGAAAAATGACCATGATGTCATTCTGATATCAATGTTGCTTTGTAATTAAGTAACATTGATTTGTCTTTTTAATTTACAGAAATCTTCTGGATAAAGACACATTCTCCAAGTCAGATCCATGTGAGTGTTTGAATTTAACTGTCAGTGAATTAATTCTTTCATTTCCTTCTTTACTAACTCTATTTTCTTCTTTACTGGTCAGTATTTTTTTTTAACCCAGTTTTCATACTGGAATTTGGGAAATCTTTGTTTCTCCCTGACTCCCATAGCTCTTAGTTCACTGACTGTATTGGAGATAACATCCCAAAACAAAAGCACGCACACACCCACGCGCACACACACACACACTGATTTATCATTTTGAGTCAAGCTACTTCTGTTTGATGACTGACTTTTTCCTTTCTCTGTGTCTTTCATCCTTCACAATCTTTTATCTCCCTCTCTGCTGATTTTGTCCTGCTTCAAAGTGTGTGTCCTCTATACACAAGGTGTGGAAACCAAACAGTGGAGAGAGGTAAGTGGATTTATCTACTTTAACTTTTTAAACTGCAAAAAAATAATTTTCCTCTTAAGCCACAAATAATGCATGAAGACACCTGAGCCGATAACGTAGACCTAGACTTTCCATTTCTCTCTCTCTCTCTCCCTCTCTCTCTATGTGCATATATAAATAAAATAGTTCCATATACTCAACTCCAATTTTAACTTTAACAGGAGCATCAAACAAACTACAAGAAAAAAAATAATGTTAATATTACAATAGTCATATTAATGCATTACACTTATGTAGTGCTTTTTCAAGAAGCTCAAAAGTACTTTACAATTGCACACACTATTCATTCATTCCACACTCACACCCTAGTGGTGGTAACTGTAAACTACTCGTGTAGCCACAGCTGCCCTGGGGCAGTCTGACGGAAGAGTGGCTGCCATTCTGCGCCTACATCCACCACCAAACATCCAACCACATTAATTCACGTGCAAAGTGGGTTAAGTGTCTCGGTTGCCCAGGGACACAATGACGGCATGCGCTCAGGCAGGGGCACGAACTGGCGAAGAAGAGATTTGTTGAAATCAGTCAATTAATGAAACAATCTGTTTGGCACATTTCATACTAAAATGTAACACTTTTGTGAGTGCTTCGATATTGAGAGATGATCACTACAAAGGAGCAGCAATCACATGTAAAACAAATTGGTGTCATAGCAAGTGTTCATTAAATAACACAAGAAGAAGAGACTACACACAAAAGTCAGATGACGTGAGCGGCTGACAACAAGCTGTCTCTGTGTTGATACTGTGGTCCTGAAAAAAAATACTTGTTTTTGAATCACGTTTTGTTATATTTAACAGTTGACATGTCCTGTACTTCAATTTTTTTTTTTTTTGTAAAAACTGCGAAGCTATATCTAAAAAAATGCATATCATATGTATTTATACCATCAGATGACCCTTATCCGCCGGCTTGTGTATTTACTTGCTGAGAACAGATTGCTGTGTGGGCTGACATTCAGATGCTGCTGAAGGACTGTTTGCCTTGTCTTTGTTAAATGCATATACAGAACTGTATACGTTCTATCAGTACATATCATTAAAATTAGAACGTGCTCTAATCATAAACGCCAATGCTCTTGGGAGACCGACTGTGAGTTTTATAGCTTTTATTCCCATCATCTACTCACTGCATAATTATTGCGCCAAATGTTACTTTACTCACTTGTGACAGCATCTGTCATTGCAATAGCAACATTTAAATGCACAATAACACTGCTATTACAGTTGCTCTCGTTTGCTTTGGCTCAATAAATGAAACTCGGACACATGTGATCTTCATTGTCGTATTCAGAGCACAGCAGAAGTCTTCCCCAAATATGTGAACGTTTCCATTGTTTTCACACACTTCCTAGACCTTTCTTTCAAAATAGTTAACACAGCTTTAATACAAAGATGCATTTTTCAAAAGCTTTTAAGACAACTGCCAATCATAGACACATTTTTTTCATACAAAATGAATACCATTCCCATCCCAAGAACTGCAAGTGCTGCCATCTCCAAACATGCGGTCCTCTGCCACATCCCTAACATTGGTCCCTACAATACAGAACGCCACATCACCTTCCTCAATTCACTGCTGCACAGGCTGATTTCACCTGGAGAGAGGATACTGTTGCTGTCTGGCATGACTTCTGATGTCATCATTTGGGTTCCACCACTCCCATCTTGTGAAGAAAAGATTTGCAGCAAAGCCCTGTGTGACAATGCAGTTCCTGCCTGCAAAATCCCCTTCCCTCAATCAAATTAAGGAATTCTTTACAGCATGAAGATGAAAGGGCTTTGCCTGTCGGGGGTTTGGATAAAACATGCAAGAATCTTTCCAAGGTGCATCGCAAGAGAGGAAATTCAATGTGATATGGATGAAAACCCTGTGGGCATATATATATATATATATCCATCCATCCATCCATCCATTTTCTGAGCCGCTTCTCCTCACTAGGGTCACGGGCGTGCTGAAGCCTATCCCAGCTATCTTCGGGCAGGAGGCGGGGTACACCCTGAACTGGTTGCCACCAGGGCACATACAAACAAACAACCAGTCACACTCACATTCACACTTACGGGCAATTTAGAGTCTCCAATTCATGCATGTTTTTGGGATGTAGGAGGAAACCGGGGTGCCCGGAGAAAACCCACGCAGGCACGGGGAGAACATGCAAACTC
This sequence comes from Phyllopteryx taeniolatus, assembly GCF_024500385.1. Classification (NCBI taxonomy): domain Eukaryota; kingdom Metazoa; phylum Chordata; class Actinopteri; order Syngnathiformes; family Syngnathidae; genus Phyllopteryx; species Phyllopteryx taeniolatus. Next base: position 14,783,289 of record NC_084510.1, read on the forward strand.
CACACACAGGCGGGGCCGGGGATTGAACCCCGCTCCTCAGAACTGTGAGGCAGACGCTCTAACCAGTCTTCCACCGTGTCGCTATATATATATATATATATATATATATATATATATATATATATATATATACATATATATCCATCCATCCATCCATTCTCTACCGCTTATCCGGGTCGGGTCGCGGGGGCAGTAGCTTCAGCAGGGACGCCCAGACTACCCTCTCCCCAGCCACTTCATCCAGCTCTTCCGGGGGGATCCCGAGGCGTTCCCAGGCCAGCCGAAGGATGTAGTCTCTCCAGCGCGTCCTGGGTCGTCCCCGGGGTCTCCTCCCGGTGGGACATGCCCGGAACACCTCACCAGGGAGGCGTCCGGGAGGCATCCGAATCAGATGCCCCAGCCACCTCATCTGGCTCCTCTCAATGCGGAGGAGTAGCGGCTCTACTCTGAGATCCTCCCGGATGACCGAGCTTCTCACACTATCTCTAAGGGAGAGCCCGGACACCCTGCGGAGGAAACTCATTTCGGCCGCTTGTATCCGGGATTTTGTTCTTTCGGTCACGACCCACAGCTCATGACCATAGGTGAGGGTAGGAACGAAGATCGACCGGTAAATTGAGAGCTTCGCCTTTCGGCTTAACTCTTTCTTTACCACAACGGACCGATACAAAGTCCGCATCACTGCAGACGCTGCACCGATCCGCCTGTCGATCTCCCGTTCCATTCTTCCCTCACTCGTGAACAAGACCCCAAGATACTTGAATTCCTCCACTTGGGGCAGGATCTCATCCCCGACCTGGAGATGGCATGCCACCCTTTCCCGACTGAGGACAATGGTCTCAGATTTGGAGGTGCTGATTCTCATCCCAGCCGCTTCACACTCGGCTGCGAACTGCTCCAATGAGAGTTATATATATATAATGAGTTGTGTATATATATATATATATATATATATAATACGGTGTGAATATATATATATATATATATATATATATATATATATATATATATATACACACACACACGCAGTATATATTGTAACGAACTATTCAATAAAGTGGTATACGTATTGAACAATACGCATTTTTAGATTTACTTTATAAACTTCTGCCGGTGAGGATCTGTGCTCAACTGCTCATTATGGAATGCATATCCCCTAAACTGCCCCTCCCAGATTCATTTAGATGAAGCTGCTGAGACAGAAGCTACAGTACATGCAAAGCTAGCCGTTGCATCATGACTAACGCCTTAAACGCACCTGAAATCGAAGCTCCTCCACCATCCTTCAGATCTGGCCTTTGGAAGTACTGTAGTTTTTGTATTAAGTATGATTCTGACGGCAGTGCTGTATGTCAACCTGTGACACAATGCGGTGGACGCATGGAGCCTATCCCAGCTGACTTCGGGCGAAAGGCGGACTACACCCTGAACTGGTCGCCAGTCAGTCGCAGGGCACATATAGACGCGGACAACCATTCGCACTCACATTCACACCGTCACTGAGTGGGAACTGAACCCACGCTGCCCGCACCAAAGTCAGGCGAGTGTACCACTACACCATCAGTGACCATCCTTGAAGAATTGTACACCATAATACAATGGTTCTAAAACGGTTTTCATGTCAGGGATTGTGTGTGTTTGTTTTATATTCTGGCAAGAACAGAAACTACACCATCAATGACCCCCAAATATAGTACTGTATTTGTTTGATACTGTGTTGTTAGAATAACTAATTTCTCCAAGACAGCACTTGCATTTAACATTTTTAACAAATCCAGAGTCAAGGTATTTCTTCTTTTTTTTATTGCATTAAATTTAAATCAATGCATTTAATGGCACAGACCTTGAATAAGGATTGGAGAAATGCAGTATTTGTCACAGTTAGGGCGTGTTCTCCAGGAGAATGTAAACCATAAGGCAGGGGTGTCAAACTCATTTTTGTCATATACGGTTTTCCTCAGAGGGCCATTATGATTTTAAAACCATATCAATGTTTAATGGCCTCATGATATTATTACACATAGACAACAAATTGATGGATAACTAGTTTTGAAATGGGGGCACGGTGGGCGACTGGTTAGAGCGTCTGCCTCACAGTTCTGAGGACCGGGGTTCAATCCCCGGCCTCGCCTGTGTGGAGTTTGTATGTTCTCCCCGTGCCTGCGTGGGTTTTCTCCGGGCACTCCGGTTTCCTCTCACATCCCAAAAACATGCGTGGTAGGTTGATTGACAAGTCTAAATTGCCCGTAGGTGTGAATGTGAGTGCGAATGGTTGTTTGTTTGTATGCGCCCTGCGATTGGCTGGCAACCAGTTCAGGGTGTACTCCGCCTCCTGCCCGATGATGGCTGGGATAGGCTCCAGCGCGCCCGCGACCCTCCCTAGTGAGGAAAAGCGGCTCAGAAAATGAATGGATGGATAGTTTTGAAGTCAAGGATAATGGTTTGTTCAACTATTGTTCAAGTAACTGTAAAATGGGTTTGGAGGTAAAACATGCTTACAATAGTTCATTATTATTTATTACATATGAATATTATACAAAAATTAGGAACAGATTTTAGCAAGAATCATGAAAGTTGACACACATATTTGCTTTCGCGGGCCACATAAAGTGACTTGGCGGGCCGGATCTGGCCCCCGGGCCTTGAGTTTGACACCTGTGCCATAAAGTTAGGAAAACAGATATGTGTGTGTGTGGACATGGCCAGGGTGTCAGTCAGAGACTTCCCGCCAGATTCTCATTAGCCAGGCCCAGCAGCCCAGCAGTATCTAATGAACTCTGGAGTTTGGCATTGTCTCTGCCACTCAGCAGGGAAATCATATTATGGAGCTCATCTTCGCCATCACCTGCCTCATCACAAGCATGTGCTCTGTGTCTCATCAACACCTCTGGGACTTTTGCAGTGTCTGGATAGCTCGGTGATGGTGCGTCGTCTACTCGCCGAAGTAGATTAGTTCCTCCTTGGTTTGTCATAAAAACAAATTTTGCTTTCAAATGGATGTTAAAAAAATATTTGGGTGAATCTATTGTTGATCATAGTTACGTAAGAAGCTATAATTTAATTTGCAGGAGTTGATGATTTTGTTTTTGTACAACTTCTTGTCGTCTCTTCTGTGACATTTCACCTCAGATTTTAATTGGACGGTCCAATTTAAGTTAGATGAGAATTCACACAGTCATTAAAAACAGACAAATGAATCACTTACTTTAATAGTACTTTTTTAAAATATTAATGAATGGTAATAATGACGGTTGGAGCAAAAAGTTTACTTTTTCCATCCAGGGCAGAAGGGCAGGTGCTTGAGCACCACTTGTGCTCTATGTGTGCCTGTGGGTATGTGGCTTGGACAGATGCATGCATATACTGTACATCAGAGTATTGCACAGGCGTCAGGCTCACATTGACAGGGTAAATGTCTTCCTGTTGCTGCAGTCTCACTGGGAGATAATTGATTACAATCTGATTTGTATCCACATCAAATATTCTTGTTTCAAATCATCAGAGGATGTCTGATATCATCAATTTCCCCCCTCTTGACTGTGATTGATATCTGAACTGAGCAAAATGGATCAAAGAAATTGGAATATTGTCACTTAAGCCTTAATATGCAAGAAGAGTGGACACAAGAACTAATTTGGATAATGAGTTCTATAGCACTTTTGTTTTTGATAACCGAGACCTTCAAAATGTGCAAATCAAACAAATCATTCCAACCATGGCGAGAAAACCCTGCCACACCTTGAACAGTTTAAAAATACAGTAACAATTCTAATGCAGGATAATTTAAAACATGCCTGTATTTATGTCCTTGATAACGTCTGGTAATATAAATGAATTTGGTTGACTGTGTGTTATAATGCTTCATATGCTGTGTGTTTTTTCTCTAGCCTTTTCATCATATTTGACACATTGACAGGAGATTCTCACTAATTAGGAAGGCTCAATAACAATTTTTCTCCTACTCTCCCCTGCCACTTTCTTCACTACTTTTTTTTTGTATTTTACACCTCCTCTTCCCCACCCCTGGACGTATTTCTTCAGCCACTTTTCCCCCTTAATTCTCTTTGCAAGTGGCGTGTATGCCCCCTTATCTTTCCGCTTTCCCTCTCGGGGGTTCAAGAGAGACTTATCCCGCTGTAATTAATGTGGGAGAGGTTTAGGATCAAGAAACCCAGAAACATACCCCTGGTTTCCTTTTCAACATGTGACAGCAACACTCTTAATCAGGTCTCTGGCAACCAAGGTGTATGCTTTTGACGAGGGGGAAGATCCCAGTTGAAACCATGTGAGGGTTTCGAGTGCTCCGGCGGAAATAGCTCAGTCTCTGGACTTTAGACTCTAAGGACACGGGTTGAGCCCACACCAAAGTCAGGCGAATGTACTACTACACCATCAATGACTATGACTATCATAAATAAAATAAAATAATAATTATTTGCTCCTGTCTTTCTCTATTTGCAGTTTGGCAGGACTGAAGTGATAGACAATACCCTGAACCCCGATTTTGTTCGGAAGTACATCTTGGACTACTTTTTTGAAGAAAAGCAGAGCCTTCGGTTTGACTTGTGAGTCTGTTTTCATTGGAAGTCTACATTGACAGATTGTTTTCTCAATTTTTTTATACGCGATCCTGAAGTCAGAGGGAGAGACTGGCTTCATTCAGCATCCAGTCTTCCTCTTTCTATGCCTCACTGATAATTTTTCCTGTCAATCCCTTTCTGAAACAAGTTGTATTTTTGGCCTCATAGCTCTTGGGAGGCTGTAGTGTGAATCATCCAATAAAATGGTTACATTCATCCATGGTGGCCAGAGGCTGTAAACGTGATGAAAACATGCATGCTGCCCAATTGTGCTTGATTAATGTGTAGGTGAACATAATAATTAGTAAATCACATATGCACCATTTCACTCGCTTCCATTGCTTTTTACTCACCGGTATATGCAAATTAGATCAGCACATCACTCATGATTATGGATGAAGAAAAAGGGTCTGACTGAACCCAAATCACGTTGCCCACTGATGATAACACCTGGAAAGTGGCTGAGGCCGTGTTTTGCATTAATATTTTCCAATAGTGTATTTCTGTTTTTATTCTGAATGCTATCTAATTTGATCTGCATTTCCATCCATCGATCCATTTTCTGTACCGCTTATCCTCACTAGGGTCGCGGGCGTGCTGGAGCATATCCCAGCGATCTTCGGGCGAGAGGCGGGGTACACCGCCATTGTTGTCGCCAGCCAATCGCAGGGCACATAAAAACAAATAACCATTCACACCCACATTCATACCTACAGGCAATTAAGAGTCTTCAATCACTGAGGCAGATGTGCTAACCAGTCGGCGACCGTGCCGCCCAATTTGCATTTCTAGTATCTAATTTTTACCCATGACAGTAAATCGACACAACAATGATTCAATGTGTGATCAAGGTACAGTACATTCAATATAAATTTGATAGATTAGTTGGTCATTGGTTAGAGATTGGTCAGCCACTGATTTGTTACCATTTAAAAGCAATTCTCCCTAGAGGAATTAGAAATAAACCATGGTCAAACAGTCTCTCGGCATCATAAAATCATTATTTACTGTTCAAACATTTTTTTTAAAGTGAAATCTTAATATTCCTACTTTTCCTCCAAAAATAAACAAATATGTGACAAATATGCAGAGGGATGTCACATTTCTGCTAAGAAAAAACAGAAGGAAGAATCATCTTTATTGGCATTAATTCACAACTTTACTTGCATGTTAATGGAATTTGTCTTCTGCCTTTAACCCATCACAGTAATGAACATGCAAAGCACACAATGAAGCAGAGAGCGACTGATGCATTGTCATCGTAATTTTCCCATCTCTCTACCATCACTGGTCCCCTTCTGTGGTGGCGTAACCAAAGAATGTCACAATAAAGCCAAAGGAAAAGCAAAACATTCTTGTGGAGTTAATTATTACAATTGTGTAATGTAGAAATGGCCATTTTGCCTTTGGGTTTCATTTCAGGTATGATGTTGACTCCAAAAGTCCAGACTTGTCCAAACATGTGAGTGCACATTGTACTATATTATATTTACGTTCTACTTGACACCACAGATAAGTGCCGACCAGTTTTGGCTAAATTCTAAACTGTTAATTGTTAACCTGATGCATGAATAAACTAGTGCATGTTGGTTAAAATGTGAATTTGAGCTAAGAAGCCTCTTTATCTGTGGTGTTTCCAATTAGAAGCTGTCTATTGCCTGCTGCTACTTGATGGAATAAAGCAAACCCTTTCTAGTGCTTGGTCCGTTAAAATATCCGAATGCAAAATGTTCGTTTTCTTGTCTTCATCTTGTAAACAGTTGTATAAGCATATAGCATTTTGAATGGAATTCATTTTTCTGTTCATAGTGAGTCAGAAGGACATTTCAACAACTTCTCATTCAACCATGTACAGTAGAAGGGCTTCAATAGACCCCGTTCACAGTGACTTCAGACCACTTCATTTTGATTACTTCCGATAGGTGTACTTGCTAATGTCATACATGGAGTAGGAAAACACACCGTCTGAGTGGTGAGCAATCCGAACGGTTTTCCAACCAGGCCTAGGGCTTTTTTGCCCCATTAATGGTTTGCTTAAAGAATCAGATGCTAATCTGAATATTCAGATCCAAGTACCATGAAAAACTGGTTTACTTTTGTGTCTGAAATATTTAACCAAATGAGCCAAGGCTAGCCAATCTCTTATCATGGAACTCAGTGAATACTTCACACAATACTTCATCGCAAACACTCAAAAGTTTTCTTTATGGTTGCAGAATATTAAAATCTCATAAAAGGACTCGCAGTTTTCACTTACTACAATAGTGAATATGTCAATTTCAGGTGGCAAACGTGAAATCAGTCCAGGAAGAAACCATATGGGAGTGATGTGACGTCACAGTGAAAGTGTCTATTAGGCAATGCTTTTCACCATTTGTTTCTCCTTTACCCAAAACTCTCAAGCTCGTGATTAATGATTAATTACTGTGTTTGCTATTTCTTTTGTAAATTTTTTTTACACAACTGGAAACTATGGTGACTCAAAGCATTGAGAATATTTGTTTCTTTTGAAATCATCATCTGATGATTATTGGATGGATTTGGATTAACAGGGTTTGCATTTTTTCCCCATCATTAGCATTGACTTTTTGGAATATTATGGCTCAGCATGTTGTCTTTCCATTCTTACATCATCACCTTGAGCATCTTTCAGAGCACTTCATTCTGGTAAAGTGTCATGTTATATGGTATATGATGGGCCTATTTTGTTGTTATTGTTGTTGTCACTGTTGTTATTGTTGTTGCTGCTGCTGGCCAACCTTTCTGGAAGCCTGCAGAACTCAACGTAGGTGCTAGCATCGCTTTCACATCTGTCACTGCATGGCTGCTGTCTCTCATTGGCTCAAGAGGAAGGGCAGTGTCTGAACGGCACTCCAGCCTATCTGTGCAACCTTTCAACACGCTCGTGGTCTTGAAGGGTTCCACGATGGCTGCATGATAAAAGAACTAGATTCAGTCATGACACAGTTTGTGTTTGCTCACACTTGGGTTGACAAGCCTTTTCACTGCATCACAACACACCAAAGAAGCCTGATGCTGTTGCTCTTTCCCAAAGCACCATAAGGAACTCCTTGGTCTGGATTGTTCAATACCTTTTCTCCTTTTTCCGATAAACAAAACAAAACAAAGTGTTGAGATGGACAGTACTGCGCAAAATTCGCAAGCCACCACTAGTTTAATTTTTAATGGCCTTTTTATAGCGTTCCTCTTGGCAGAATTTTGTGGAGTGAGGAACTGAATAAAAAGACGGATGCAATGGTTTTTTCCCCAGTGTTTGAGTCAATATATCATTAACAAACCTGTCCACAATCCCCAGAGTCACATATGGTACTGCTAGTATGTTGATGATCCTCCATGAAGCAGGAAGTAGCATGCTAACTCATGAACAGATGGTCAAAACCCCCACAAATTGAAGACTGACAGTTTTTGTTCTTGGTGGAGCTCTGCCTTCTGCCAAGTGCTGTAAACTTCAATTTAAAATTGGTATCGAATAAGAGCCGTAACAGTAGATCCGGCATTTGTCTGCACAGCATCGTCCAATCAGATAATTATGTGATGTGTATGTGATGACATCAGTGCCATCTTATTGGTGGGGCATATTAAATACTAAATATTAATTTCCTACGCAGGAAAAGTGAGTGTCAGATGTTAAACTTCACACCTGATCGCAACATTGAGAAACACCCTTCTACACACGCATTGTTGCGCCTTTGTGATGGCTATGACTGGTACTACCTTGTAATGCAGAAAATCCAGAGTTTGCCTCGACATTCGGCGTCTGTATTGTTTTTACAGACCAGCAACATTGGAAAAAAATATATCTTTTAAACGCAACGTGAAAGGGATGCCCTTTTATATGGTCATTACAGCATTGTGAAAAAGACAACTGTAATGTGTGCACAGTACTGTAGAGTATGTACCGCTAGCTACGTGGTCATGAATCATCTTCCTTGTCATTAGCACTATGTGTTCAATCTCATCTGTTGTGTTATCTGTTATAGTTCACAGCTTACTGTGCGACACACCTCCAGTTTGTACCTAAAAAAAGATGCCAAGACAGCAAATCTGCTGTTGAAATAATCAAAACACTCAAAAACAAGCTTCATCCATATGGCCAAGAATACAAATACACTGCCCAAGTATTGAACTGGCTTGAATTTAATGCGCTAAAAAAGATTGATTTGATTTGATCTGAAATTTAACTTTTGCAGGCGTGTCCACAGTAGAAAGAAGACAGCAGGAATATTCCTGCTGGTCTGACCTCACTTTTAAACAGTTCTTTCGTTGTTGTTGTTGTTGTTGCTGAACTCCACAATGCCAACCTGCTTCATTTCCTCCCTCCTTTCCTTTCCTGCATTCTCAGGACTTTTTGGGTCAGATGTTCTGTACTCTCGGGGAGATTGTTGGATCACCAGCCAGTCGACTGGAAAAACCTCTTGGGTGAGTGATCCTATTCAGATAATTTAACCCATTTATCAGAAAACATAATGTAACTCTATACAGAGATACAACAAAAGAGAATTTATTCAGTATGGGTCGAACATGCTGGATACACTGAATGCAGTGTGTAATTATAAGAGTAATACTAATTATAATTATAATCACATTCTGCTGTATATTTGTGTTGCACACCACACAGATAACCAGCACACACACATGCAGGCATGCAAGGAGAGACGTCAGAGAGAATTAATAGCCCAAACAGTTCTGCACCTCTTGAGCTAGTGGGGTGAGATCAATAACTTGCTTAAGGGCACCTCAAGAGTAGTCAGGAATAAGACAAGCATCTCTTCAACAACGAGTTGCTGGTTCCAAAGCCCAAGTGCTGGTTGGGCTACTGTACTTTTCACCCAAAAGGAAAGTTTATGGCAGTGCCACCTGATAACGGTTGGGAGTCCACCGCAATGTCACTTAAATTCAGAGCCTACACTCTTGCCATAGAGCGCTTACAAGCAACCATACTTCAAATAGTCTGGGCAAAAGAAGTTAGTGGGTAAAAAAAAAACAAAAAACAAGATTCTACAGAGAATGAAAGTAAAAAGACAAGACATGACCACATCATCAAAAGATGTTGTCTATATATATATATATATATATATATATATTTAAGGGCTACACTTGGGGAAAATAAATCACCTAAATAAGGGTTTAAAGTCTTTAGCTTGCGCTTTTATACTGGTTGAATGATTGTGTTAAATGAATATCCTGCTCTCTGTTGTTACATTCATGATAAGTTCAACCTAAAAGCTAATTGGAATTGAATACGGTATCTAATTTGACAAAAACGTATGTTGCAAAGAAAACAACATTGTGTGTGTATCTACAAAGCTGCGCTGCACGGAGACACAAACGGTGACAACCGAAGAGGGCTTACTTGGCAGCGAGGACGGGAATCATTTTTGCAATTTTTATATCAAGAATCACTGATTTGTCAACGTTTATGGCTTGGCTTGTTTTGAAAGGGATTTAGTTTTCATTTGTGCCAAATAGTATATTTTAGGACAAGCTGCAGCTAAGTGATAACTTGAGTACTTGCTACATGTTTTTTTTAATGGCTGTCTTGAATAATTGTTAGAAAGAATAAAAAATATTGCTTCATTGGGTTGAAAACCTGTGCTATTTCAACTCTGTATGGCAATTTGTGCTGCCCAAAAGGCACATTTGATTGAAATGACTAGTCAGGTATTATAAGTTATCATAGAGTGGATGATTGGATCCGCTACTGCATAAAACCTGACACCCCCAAAATGAACTGATTTAATGCATACTGGAAGCTCTAAGGTCAAACAATCCATTTCAGGATGCTGGTAAACCTCCTTGTTCTGATTTAGAACCCATTTTTCCCATAGGAAACACAATGTTTGAGCCATGAAAATATATCCCCTTACAGCCTCCGGTGGCTGAAATACATACAGTACATCCCACCGGGTCGTCGCAGGGCTTTCCCAGGGTGAGACGATGAGGCGCTCTAACGCGGCCACACCAGCGCGAAGCCCCTGTCCACACACTAGCTGTCAAGTCCATCCACCAATCCAATATCTGAGCCGCTTAAGGGTCACTGGAGCCTATCCCAGCTATCATCGGGCAGGAGGCGGGGTACACCCTGAACTGGTTTCCAGCCAATCGCAGGGCACATATAAACAAACAACCATTTGCACTCACATTCACGCCTACGGGCAATTTAAAGTCTTCAATTAACTTACCATGCATGTTTTGGGGATGTGGGAGGAAACCGGAGTGCCCGGAGAAAACCCACGCAGGCACAGGGAGAACATGCAAACTCCACACAGACGGGGCCGGGGATTGAAACCCGGTCCTCAGAACTGTGAGGCAGACGCTCTAACCAGTTGTCTACCGTGCTGCCGCTGTCAAGTCTGAGTTTTTAGTTTTTCCACTCGCTCTTCCGTCTTCTCTCTGTGACGTGCGTGCATTCGCAACCAAAAACGAGGTGCTCTAAAGCAGCCACGCCAGTCCAAAGCCCCGATCCACATGCAGGCCATCCAGCCAACTTCATTGGAATTGGGGTTGTACTTTGCAGTAGGAGCAAGTCCCATTTCTGGTTCTACAATCACATCATATTTTCTCTTTTTTGACAACAAAAGTCAAAGAAAAATCAAAACACGCTACTGTTATCCTGTTTTATAGCAACCTGGTTAAGAGCAAGGGAACAGTGTAAATATATCTGCATAATCTGTATTTTATGTGTATCTCTTTATTTAGTAGTTATATTAGCTGTATAGATATTAGCTTGCTACTGTATGTATATGAAAAATAGTGTGAGGATGTACCGCTACATATATGTACTATACATGACATAATTTGATCAAATATAAAAGTTTAAACAAGAGTGCCAAAAAAGATTAGGTTTATTTTCATCATATCTACTATTTTTCATCATAATCAACTATAGCATAATGTGTTTTTAATGATAAACGACATAGTTATCAAGGTCGTCAGCCCCTTTTGACTGGAAAGTTTTTAGGTCAGACCTCAGAAGTTCCAAATTCCTGTTTTCCAGCAATCTAGAATCTAGCATTAATCATTTCGATGCTGAGGTTTCACACGATGCTCACGGGAGTCACTCTTTTTGAGTGATGTCATGCAGGACAGTGGTTTGAAGTGCACCTGTTTTTATGTGACTTTAGAGGCATATTTATTCATGTTTTTTTTGTTTATTAATTACAAATATATCTTTATTCATATATCAATGCCAGCGATGCATAGTGACAAGCTGAACAATTAAATATTCTTCCATTCGATAGCAGAACGTACAATAAAGTGGTGTGTCCACATATTCCCATTTACTGTGTATGGCTTCTTGCAAGTATATCATCTTTGTGTTCAGACTTCACACCGAGTGAGTAAATGTGTGACTAAACTGAGACGAGATGATCATTGTTCCACTATTTAAACAATTTGATTAAATTGCAAACTTCTCAAATGGACTTTCAGATTTGTGACTGTTAGATAGACTGAGATAGAAAGTAATCTTGCTTTTACCTGCTGTATCTCCAGTGAAAGCGCATCTAATCTGTTTGTTGTTGTTGAGTCCATGATTATTGTGACTCAAATAATAAGTCACAAATAAGTTATTTGAGCTATTGTGAAAGCTCTTCAAGTTTTGCTGCTGTTTCTGAAGGGTGTTGTAGTGGAAGTTCAATCACCGGCTGTGTCAGCGAGACAAACTCATTGTCTACTTTCACATCTGCCTTTCGTGGCAGGAAACAGCGCCATTTTGACACTCGTGACAGATGTCCGTTTCTCTGAATTTTCCCCAAAAGACAAATAACCGCCGTCCAGGTTCCGTGAAGGCACTAGCTAGTCAGTAGCAGTCTTAGCCGTTTCTGTTAGCAACATGTAGCAACAGAAAACAGCTTGGATGTAAAAGTTAGCTTAGCGGGAAAATTTGCGCTTAGTCTGGGAGGCCGTCAATACGACGGGACTGCCCGATGGCGTCACTTCTGGGCGACACACAGTAAGAGAACTACAACTCCCAAAGGACTGTTCCTTCCTTCCGTATCCATTCTGTATTTACCGTATTTATTCGAAATAAATACATTTAATTTCAACGCCGAAAGCTCATGTTTGAAACGAATTGACCAAGACGAAAATGAAGGATATTTTCAGTATTATAGTTACTTTTAGTTAGTTTTGCAAACGTAAAATGTCGTATTAGTTGTTTTTTTAAAAATCATTTTCATTTTTATTTTATTTCGTTCATGAAAAGGTTTTTTTTAATTTTAATTTTAGTTATTTTGCTAGTTTTCATTTACTATAATAACTTTGGTGTAGATTAATGAGTTTTTGATTTTGCTGCAAATAAGCCCTTTGTATTTTGATCATTGAATTGATGCGAAATTGAAGTGTGACACTCCAACCCAGCAGTTTGTTTTCATGCTCCTGTGGTAACAAAGAAAGATGATTTCTTATTTCTCTGAAATGTCACGACATTTTCCCAAGCCTTGGTAGGTTGATGAGGAGTTTTTTTTTTTTTAACAAACACACAAGAACAACACACACCCAAAAATCTTTTCAGTTGGTACGAGGACATGCGCACACACAAAAAGCAGAACACTGATTGTATTTTTGAATCTTCGTCGTGATTTCAGTCTGCTGCTACTGTAGCCTTTTCATGGCGAATCGTAGTGCTGTTAATCTCTGTGTTTATTTTGGCAGCAGCCATTGTCTTTTTTTCATAAGCAGAATAGTCCTGCAGGTTAGATGGAATGAGAGTGAGTGAAAGAGAGAGAGAGGATATAAGCACAATATGGAAAAGATGAAAAAAGCTGATGACAATTAACAGTTAGTCTGAATAATAGTGTAAAGTACTAATAAGGAAGACAGTATATGAGTTGTGTGTCTTTGGCTTGTTAACTTTATCATTTACAGATTTCATCTGGGACTACTGAAGCACAAAGTAAACACAAAGTCATTTTAGATAAATTGCTTCTGCAGTATTCTATTTATTTATTAATTCTGTTTATGTGTGTCGTATCTCAATCGCAATCATGCACACTATATCTCTCCCGCCTGCCTGAGTACTAAATGAAACCAGAAGACAAAGCTACATTTCAATATAATTCAACACTGTTGATGATGAGGATTTCTGGCCTTTTTTTCAACTAAATTCTGTACTCCATATGAAGCAGCTTGCTGCATTCCACCCCCCAACAGCATCATATACTGTAAACGAACATATTGAGACAAATGAAAATTTGAATGTGTAAATTAGAAACTAAATGTGTTGTTCCACACTGGTAAGCAAAAACCCTGAAAAAGCACATCATAAAGAAATTAGGATTTACTGCCTTCTTTAATTTTTAGACATTTAGTTTAATAATTGAGTTCATTTCACCCTACCTGCTTCTACAGATATTGATCCATTACTAGTAAAGTTATTCATGCTCGTCGACCACCACAATAAATTACACAAGACAGATTTTCCACACTACACACACACACACACACACACACACACACACACATGATAATTGGCCAGCCTGGTGAATAGAAGAGGGATTGGTGTTAAACTTGCTTTTCATTGTTTCCACGCATCCTTCTGCCCATGCTGAACCTATTGATTGATTACTCAGGCAGCCCAAGGTTTCACTTAGCCTATAGACTATTTGTGCATTGACATGATGGGTTGGAGTTAATGTCCTCCAACTGCTGGCCAAGGATGGGTTGCTGTATTTAAAATGTCCCAGGGATAAATTGTATTCATTGGTTTTCTCCATGGCTCAGACTATTAACACAGCCAGATCACTTCCACTGCAGTACATGAAGCTGAGATGGTTCCCTCTGGGAAAACACGCGGCCAGAGCAGGATTCCATTGATTCGCTTGACTTTTTCTTCTTTGTATCCTCGAACACTGCATGTGATTGTTATGTCGGATTATAATGTGTAGGAAAGAAAACATTCAGCAAATGGAAAAGTTAGTGAATGTTCGGTGCCTGCTTGCCCTTTTACTGTCAGGCTACAGAGACATGCGAGTGGATCAACACTGCCACATATGCACATTGGTCATTTGAGGTGTCTTTTGAGTTGCTGTGCAGGCAAAGCACATGCGGGCCAAATGGGTCCATCCTATGGGAACCCAGCCGAGAGGACCGATGCCCACTGAGGCAACCCAGCTGACACCCAGGAGGAGGATATGGGGACCCCCACCCACCTGCTGGACAATGGAGCAGCAGGACTAGGGAACAGCACAATTATGATGAAACCTGGTCCTTGCCTTGCCTAGTGCGCAATATTTACACTGTAGGTTTGTTGATAGACTCCTGTAGGACAAGCCCGCCCAACCAGAAGACCACGGAAGGAGGCGACAGCTCTAACCAGCCCCACACCTATGCCCCGACCCCAATAAAAAAAAATAATAATAACAAGACCCAGCCCCAGCCCCCAACCCTGATGCTGACAAAGACGATCAGCCCCAAAGACTAATGATGAATCTTATCTAGCAACTTTAGATTCACCGACCTTAATTTAATTAATTTACTTCACATTATTCCTTTTGGAAATTTTGTTTTAAAATTTGTTGTAAGTCAACTAGTGTCATGGAAATGACTGTGTTTGATTTTGGAGGTTTCAGTGTTCCTAAAAATGTTTATAGTGTTGTCCCATTTATATTTTTTGAGCATTGTGCTTGCATGTACTGAAATCTGTATGTGTGACTTGATGCATTATGCAGGCGTTGCTGTTGAGTTTGTGTGAGGAGGGATGGGGAATTCATAGAAATACGTGCTTGACATCCATTGGATTTTTTCATTGCTGACTGACACTTAGAGGTGAGGAAACGTTATCATTGAAGACATTTATATTGTCTCTGTTTTACCAGACATACAATTAATAGAGAATTAGAGGCTTCAGCCAGAGGAAAGATGAATAATTGAAAATAACAGCGGGCATGCAGCAATATAACCACCAAGGAATTGCCTTTATTTTAACAGAGAGCACTTATTTTGCATGCAGGCTGTTTGTTTTGAGGCGCTCGCCAGGTGTAAAATTGAACCTCCAATCTCAATTAAATATGTGTGCAGTGAATGCCTGAGGAAGGAGCACACATGCTGCATTAATAAAGTGCTTATGTTCATGTCCCAAACAGTCACAGTCAACATGTTTCATTTGAAGGCAATCATTAGTGTAATGAATTGGAAATTTGAACCAGCACTGCATCATTGCTAGCATTTAGAGTCTATGCAAAAAGAAGCTATTTTTAACCATCCATCCATCCATTTTCTACACCGCTTATCCTCACTAGGGTCACGGGTATGCTGGAGCCTGTCCCAGCTAACTGCAGGCAGGAGGCGGGGTACACCGTGAACTGGTTGCCAGCCCATTGCAAGGCACATATAAACAAACAACCATTCACACTCACAATCATACGTACGGACAAGTTAGTCTTCAATCAACCTACCATGCATGTTTTTGGGATGTGGGAGGAAACCGGAGTACCCAGAGAAAGCCCATGCAAGCTTTTTATAACAATATATTTGAATAATATTCTGATTTATGTTTATTTCTGTAGTTGCATGGGTGTTGAATTGCAAGATTCTGAAATACTGGTGAAATGTTTGACATCCTGAGTAACTGAGAAGTCACCCTGGGAGAGAAGGTTGCCATTATAGTTTTTTCTATTGCATTGTAATGTATCAGTTTAGTTAAGATCTTCCATCTCAGATGAAATCTTGCAGACAGTGCCCTCTCAACTTCTCTCAAATGTCCTTTTAATTATTCACTCGACATGAAGATGTCCTGAAACTGGTCAGATTAATAAATCATACCGTGTTCCTCATATTTTTCCTGTAGTACACATTGTAGGCCATTGCATTTGTTAAGTGTGATGAACAATAGAACTTATTGGTCAAAGCGATTCAAGTGGTAACCTACTCATGGTTGACAGTTGAATAGACCCGAAAAATTGGTTGAGGTCATTTCAGTCCATGTAGGTTTTTTTCATAGGGAAAAGACATACTTGAAATGGGAACATTCACGTTAAAATGTTCATGCTGATGATGGTGTTAATGTAAATAACATTGGCTATTTCATTGTTTCATTGTCCTCATCTGAACACAGGTACCCAGTTCTTTTATACAAAATGTAATATTACAACTTTATTCACATAATTCTGTGACCCAATTCTCGTCATAGTGTTTTTCTTTTGAGCTTGGCACTAATATGTATGAAATGATAACATTTTATAACAACTTGAAACAGTGGATGGTTTACAATTCCTCACTAACTTTACTTGCCCTTTCATTTTGTAGACTTGCTCAAGCTATCACAGTGCAATACAAGACATATTGTATTTGAAATAACTCTTGAGTCTGAAAACATCTTTATACACAGTTTTATTAGCCATTGTTGGAGATTTATATTTTACACTCTATACAAAATATGTTAAAACGTGTTTCAGCATATTATGGTAGCCTGAATATCACAAAATATATATGATTTGGGAGTTTGAATCGTGACCGCGAGCTGTTCTGTAAACTGTGATATCCAGGAAAGATGCACTTTTCGGGTTGTTGACATAGCTAGTTAGATAACTGCAGGCGGCAGTGGTAGAAATTTGCCAAGTTATTATAATTAAGTTACTCGCAATTGTGCCTGACAGCCACTGATGAAATGAAGGCGCTCAGTACATTTTTAGCGGGGGAGGGCCAACTCATGCGTGAAAGCCCAAGTGTGCACCAATGCTATATTAAAACAATTCTATTAAAACAGTTCTACATTGTACATATTCTCAGTCTTTACACGTTTCCAGCAATAATAATCTCTGAATCTCGTTACAGGGTCTTTGAATGAAAACTTCTCTGAGAGTGTCAAGTGAGAGTCTCTTTTATTTTGTATCATTGGAATGGATAACATGTGTAAGTGTATCTATTGAAGTGGCTTGCAAAAAAATAGATGTCACAATTATATAATAAAAATAAAAATGTAAATTATACCACATGATACCATACGTCAATTTTGAAAATATAATGGGAATTATTGCCTACACACGCACACACACACACACACGCACACACACCCACGCACGCATGCACACAGCTCACACACTCCCCTCATCCCACGAGTTATATATTTTAATGGCCTAGCTAAAGCACTTTTCCTCATTTCTGAGGCTATGGGAGCGCTGCAATGTCAGCAACATGCTCAGACAGATGATTCAGTATACTAGCTCCTTGAAGTCAGACATCTGAAACAGGAACTGAAGCTCCAATATACTGAGCTGCTCTTCGTAGTTAAGTAGCAACAGAGGTGAACATTTTGCCGAATAGCGACTCATTCGCCTTCTCTGTCCAAATCTGCAGCTTTGTGATATTGGACGAGTGGAGTCTCTTATGCTGTCATTAAACTATTTCTAAGCATGCCGTGAACTGATCTACAGTATATTTCTTTGACTCATCATTATCTATCTAAGATGTGCAAATGCACCACAGCGCAGATGACTAGAAGAGAGAATGCCTGCTGAATGTGATCTAGTTGGCATGTTTTCCTCACAATACTGCTCTTGTGTACTAAAGTTGTTGGCGGCTTTGGTGTATAACAGTCGAAGGTATAGTTTTACAAACAGGTGTTTGGCCTTGTGGCTATTGTGCTGTGTGTTATCCCGGCTAATTTACCACAAATAATCACAGATAATCATTCTGAAATGTATTTCCCTGGGAGTGTGTGTCTGTGTCCAATTAGCAATGTTTGCCACAAGTACAAGTGCAAGCCTTCACCAAGCACATTAACTCAGTGGACAATAACATCAAGTTCACGTATGAGGATGTCAAAGACAATAGGTTTTTTGGACTGTGATGTCCAAATTGGAGATGACAGGGGCCTCCATGTTGGGGTTTACAGAAACCCCCCCCCCCCAACACTAACCAATACTTACCTTTTTGACTCACACCACCCTCTGGAGCACAAACTGGGCGTTATCCGTACCCTACAACACAGAGCTAATAACGTTCCAACCCGTACCCAGGCCAAAGAGAACGAGCACAGACACATGAAGGAGGCCGCCCAAACCTGTGATTACCCCAGCTGGTCATTCGTGAAAAGTGCTTCCAATTCCAGAAGGGACAGGAGCAAGGTGGATGAGAAAAAAAAGAGGGAACAATATTGTCAATCCATATGTACTGTATCAGGTCTGTCTGAGAAGCTCAGAAGGATTTTCAACCAACACAACATTCTGGTACACTTCAAACCTAGTAACACACTGAGACAAAGGCTGGTACACCTCAAAGACCGGACAGCACACACAGAGAAAAGCAATCTGATGTATGCGGTCAAGTGCAGGGAGGAATTGCCAGACGCATAACATTGGCGTCCGGGCAAGGGAAACCTAGACCCATTAATATTTTTCATCATTCATTACATCATATTTGTCAAGAATAATGCTTGAATTTATTTTGAGATGGTCCATTGTCATGCTTTAAGATGGTTTTGAAAGCAGGGTACTTCTTTTGGTACCGCAGAAGAAAGTGGTCAGTCAGAAAGTCCAAGGCACAACCCATGACATGCAGAAGTCCAATACCAGAACATCACTCCCGTTCTAGCCGTGGGGACTTTCCTCCCAATCACACTTTTCCAAATCTCACAGTCATTGCCTACGTGAGCATTGAGGACAACGCTCTCCAGCACCCCCTCCAAGGACTCCAAAAATGGTGGATACTCTGAATTGGTGTTTGCTGCATAGGCACAAACAGTCAAGACCTGTCCCCCCACCCGAAGGCTACCCTCCCAACCTGGTTGAACCCCGACATACAGCCACAGAGCCAGGGGACAATAAGTATGCCTACACTTGCTTGTCACCAGGGGCAACTCCAGAGTGGGAGAGAGTCCTCTCAAGAGGACTAGTACCAGAGCCCAAGCTATGTGTTGAGGGGAGCCTGACTGTATCTTGTCAGAACTTCTCCACCTCGCACACCAGCTCGGACTGACATTCCAAATCCCCTCAAGCCAGCTTCTGTAGCCAGGTATGAGACAACCAAAGTCCCCGCCTTCGTCGGCCACCCAGCTCACTTTGCACCCAACCCCCTTGGCCTCTCCCACAGCTGTGAGCCCATGAAAACGGGGGACCCATGTAACCTCTTCGGGCTGCACCTGTCCGGGCCCCATGTTTGCAGGCTTGGCCGCCATCAAGCCCCACTTCCAGGCCTGGATCGAGACGGGGACCCTGCTGACCCACATCCTAGCGAGGGAAACTGAGGTCCATATATTGTCATCATCATAGTAGGTCATATAGCTATGCTTTAGCTGGTCCCTCAGCTAGGAACTATTTACCATGGGTGAACCCCTCCACCACAATAACTTGACAGTTTAGGGAGGGTCACTGACGATGATGATCAGCAAACACATCAATGGTTGCTTACAACGAATTAAAGAAAAAATTGAAATCTACTATGACTATATACTTTAATTCAATGTATTTCTAGTACACTACAAAGAAAATTTGTAGCATTGAGACATTAAAGCTAATGGTGGAAAAAGACTTCAATATGGAGTCTGGAGCAATGGAAATGGGTCATGTGGTCTAATGAGAGTGACCTTGGTCCAGAGTGATTGGCACATCAGGGTAAAAACTGAGGTTGGATAACAAGCATCCATCTGGCCTTGTGGCAAATATATGTTTACTTGGTCAGGTCAGCATTGTTCAAAGGACGATGCATTGCTGTTGTCACGTATTGAAAACTAGGAAAGGCGGGGAGATTAAAAAAACAAAAACAAAAAAAAATTACGCTCAATTATCACTTACCTATCTCTCTCTCAGCAAGCTCTCGAACACCCGGCTTCGGTTGTGACTAGTGAACATCTGTGCGGCGAGCTCAGCTTTCGCACATATCCTTCCGTATCCCCTTACATCCACACAGGCTCCTGCCGGCCGGCGAGTCTGCATTCAACCGCGGTGGACAGCGTCATTGTCACCAGCACCCGGGCTTCCTGCTCACCCACCTTACTGTTATTGTCATCTGATTAGTATAAAGCATCTTTGAGTGTATTGAGAAGTTCTATTTTACGTATTATTATTATTGAACAAAAATATTGTATAATCACATTAAAGACACAGAGGGGATGATATGTATGTGTACATATATACATTTATTATTAATGTACATTTATTTTAAATATGTGTGCTTGTTTTCATGTGCTTGGCTGACAGATGCCAGTGAAAGCTATCCCCGCGAGGACGTCAGTTTGAATGGCTAACATCACTCATGAGTATGTTCACTGCGTAGTATGTCCTTCCTTGCACGAACGAATCACTAACTAGTTCGCAGTGAACTCCCGCATGAGTCACTCATGGCAGAACAGTTCACTGCTTACGTTCTAGTACGTCACTCCCTAGCGTATCGCGAACCAAGAAGTTCAATGAACGAATCACTCGTGGGTGACAGAACATTGTTCACTTTAGTACATTCAGTTCAGTAGTACAGTCAGTTCGTCCCTTTACTGCCTGCGCGATGCTGCCTAATGCTGGATGCTCATTGGTCATTTGCCGAAGATTAAGAAGTGAATGACAGAACGCTGCAGCACTCCCGTTTTCGCTCCCAGCCGACTCGCTCACGGCGGCAGCTAAATTCAAAGAATGAATCATTTCATGAATTGATCCAGTTCAATACGTTCACTAAAAAGATTTGTTCTTTTGAACCAAACGTTTGCGAACAAAACAACACTACCCTGATGGCACATTCTGAGATAACAGAGCTAGAATCTGTTAAGTAAAAATCATGTACAATAACCAAAAAAGAAAAATGTAAACATCGCAAATGGATTGGCCATCAAAACAGTATAGTGATGCATGTGGCTTGCCACTCAAAGATTCTAGGTTTGAATCTGTGTAGAGTTTACATTTTTTCCCCGTGCATACGAGGAATTTCTCCAGGAAATTGGACTCAATTTCCTTTCGCATTTCAAAAACAGCTACATGTATGATGAATTCACTGAAGACTCAAAATTGTCTCTAGGTGTGAATGTCAGCGTTGATATTTTTTTTTTTGTCTATACGTGTCCTGCAATTGGCTGGCGACCAGTCTCGGGCACACCCTGCCTCTTGTTCAAAGTCAGATGGCATATGCTCAAAATCACCTGTCACCCTGAACTTAATAAGTGCCGGATGGGTGTCTGTTCAGTGGCCAAGCTGCCCCCACATTCTTCATTTTTTCTTCATACAGCACTCAGTGGAAAAGGTTTGCTGCTATAATCAAAGTTGAAGGTATGTGTACTGTGACTTATGAAAAATGTGAATTAATTTATCCGTTATTGCCTATGCCAAAGAGGGGATGTTTTCACTTAGTGTATTTGTTTGTTCACATTATGTGAAAACAATCATTTTGTGGCCACCAATTAAAATACGGAAATTGCATTTATTTTATATCCACCCCACCAAGTGGCCAAGTTGAGTCTATGTGACACAATTTTTATGTTAATAAGTAAAGCTTATTCGCTGTTGAAGTCAACACCTTCATTAGTGTGTGAAATCACTTTTTAAGTGGCTGTTAATGTATTATTTTGTATACTGCTCATGTCCACAGAACACCCTCACATATATCTGTTGTCCTCCTCTAGTAAGGTGTGCTAATGGAAGTCTTATAGTGGACTGATAAAGCTGTCATGACACCTCACTGCTTCTTCCTCTCTTGCATAGTGTGATAAATGAAGTGGCTCTAATGGTGTCCCTTTTATAAAGTAACATTTCACACAACAACAGATAAACACACACCTCAGAAAGATGCATTAGCTGCTTGTGCGTGCGCAAATGTTTTAAGAGGCTAATTATAGCTACTAAACACAATTGTCTCCCTGTTTTATTCCACCATGTATCATTCATTCTCTCTATTATACACTTGTCACCCGGTCTGATTGGACTACATTTCACTGTGCCCACAATGCAGCACATTCCGAGCTCTCCATTTGTGGTTTTGGGTCTGTGACACAAGGCTAATATGGATTCTTGGAGCAACTGCACTTAAGTACCAGGTTTCCCTCAACCATACAGTAAATACAAGGTACCAGACTTATTTCCTTGGGGAGAGGTTGGCTGGTCAGACAAGAATAATGGTCACAAGTGTAATTACTACTTGAGGGCTTCTTTTCCTCCTTCTCCAACGTAAACCTCTCCTGAAGCTTGATTTATCTGTCTTCAGGGCCTTGGCAGATGGGAAGCTGATGTTTTTTTTAGGCTCCAGCTGTCTCTCCGTCTTCTGGGAGCAGGTCATGGAATATTTAACTAGAGCAGACATCTGAGACTGCATCTAGATCTCTGTAAACAGGTCACACAGTCAAAACCAAGCCACATTTTACCAGATCTCCTCAACTTCAGGTTATTCTAGCTTACACCAAATAGAATGTGTAGGAGTTGTGATTGAAGCTTTACTGGCTGGTTGCTCAACTATGTCAGCTTTTTGGTGGAACTTCACAGGTTCTGTTCAGGTTAAACAAACTACAGGTACCGTAGAGCAGTTTGTTTCAGCGCTACCATCTGAAACTTGGTGGACACCAAACAAGCAGACAAAGAGATGGTTCTCAATCCGCTTGACAATTAACTCTAGTTTGGTTCGGTCTGTGCAGCTGAAATGTGAATGCTACAGGTCCAGTGTTTGAAAAAAAAAAAGCCTAGAGGAATTTACAATACAGATGTATACAATAACAACTGAATCAGGTACAGTTGTCATATTTAACTTGGAAAAGAAAGCATTAATGTTTTGGAGTTCTGAATTACATTTCACACTCTGACACAAACATTGTCCATCTGGGTTGCAACTTTCTGCACACTTTTGCGGTGCAACATTGTTTCAATATCGAATATGCCAGTGTAGAAAAACCATGTGTGCCATGTAAAATGAACCATGCACCATCCCTGCATTGCTCTGGACAAGACAACCACATTTCAAGTTTGAACATAGCTTTAGCTTTCTATTGTGAGCCTTTTTTCTGCTTTCCAAAAAAAGGCTTGTTGGAAGGAGACTAATATAATAAATCAGTTTCAGTTCCAATCATAGGATACTGTAGCATTATAGAATTTCGCATGGCATTTTGTACACAAAAGACTCAGTTACAATTTATTCCTATTACTAGAGTGTCGTAACCTAGAAATTAAAATTTCTTCAGAAATTGCAGTTGAAAGTTGATAATTGCTGTCAACAAACCAAATGCCACGTAGGGGTCTTAACTGAATATAGTGTTGGTTAATACATTCCCTTGCAAATCCCCCCTAAAGGTTTTGAACAGTACAGGCATGGATGGCATCAGTCCAATTTCACAAACCGATATGATATTTGGGGCATGGCACACATATCTGTCTATGATCTTTTCTTTGTCGTCCACCACAACAAATATTTTGAAAATGTAAGATGCTCCCTATTGTAAATGTCCCATACATTTATTTTTTCAATTGAGTAGGAATCTGCTAGCAATATTTGTACAACAATTAGTGAACAATTGCAGATATTTTCCTTCAGTTAGGTCAGAATTGAGAGAAGTTGACGGAAAGAGGGAGGAAACAGTTATTCCTTCCCACGCCAACTCCATCTTTAAAACATATTGTGAAGTCCTTGATGCCATGATAAAAAGTGACACCTGTAATGCCCTCAGGCTGCTCATGATTGAAGGTCTAGGTGATGGAAAACGGATGGTTCGGGGCTGCTGAGCTCTGTAAAAATGTGTCTGACAGCGAACGGGCTGCCCCACAGGAGCGTCAACTCCTTGATCAGAATCAAAAAGAAACTGTTTGAACAAGGCTTTCTGGAGCTGACATCCCCATGGTGTCCGTGTGGCTGCTCACTAAGGAAAAGTTACGACGGCAATCCTTATCCTGGTTGAGAGTGGTTAGCAGAGCCAAATCAACTCATGTACAGAAAATAGTGAATTATCCTGCTTTATTATTTTGGTCAAGAACACTAAAATGCAATGATCATCACTTTTTCTGTTCACAGAAAAAAAACCTACGCTCATAACGTACGCTCATAACTATCAGCTGTTTGCCTGGCAGTGACCCTGTACGTTATTAGATATATTAGATTTATTACTTCATTTACATTATATTTGTATATTTAAATAGTGAAGATTCTATTAATATGTTTTTCCTCATGCCACTTATTTAGCAGAGCTCTTCATATTATACACCTTTGACTTCGCGCAGACGTTGGGAAGATGTCACGGGGCTAATTGCTTTCCGCGCAACGTTACCTTTGTGAGAGCGCAAGCAAAATTTAGTAATCCGGCTGTGCCAAGTTGCCGCGCTGATCAGTCTCAGCAGTCGCAGTAACATCTCAGCCAGTGTGATTGGACATTTAGTAGCTCACACACAATTAAGGCCTGAATTATTCATCCCCTGGGAAGATTTAGAGTTTAGTGTTAAGCTCTAGCCACATTTTCAGGTAAAGACTCCTAAAAAGAGATCCAAAGCAAAGAGAGAACCCCTCCACAATAATAAAGTTTATTCTGTGTTTGTTTATGTTGTCTAGAGACATCTTAGGTCCTCAGTGATTCTGAATATCAAAAATGTTGTGAATGTTACTATTGTATGTCCAAGTAAATAGGAGCAAACCAAAAAAGAAACATATTTCTATCCTCTTTGATCATCAGCAACTCCCTGACTAGTGCATACAAATGAGGAGTTATTTTCCAAAATGCTATAAATCTATTTTGATTTGAGAAAATGGCTCTGCCCACTCAAAGACTTATTCTAAACATGATCAACAAAAGATAATAGTATGTGCACAACAGAATGGAAGGGTGAAATCTTTTTTAAATGTATTAGTTGTTGTTTTTTATTTTAGGTTTCTCTTGTTTTTGGAGAAGTACTCTTCAAATCTCCCAAATTCAAAAGAACAAAAGCAATGGGCAAAGCTTCCACAAAGGTTTTAGTAAGGATATCATCAGGTGGGCACTTAATTTGGCACCAAACTGTGCCAAATGGGTTATTTCCACTTCCAGTATGATAGCCGGTAAAATATATTCAGCTGGAGCCCATCCCAGCAGATTTTGGGCGAGAGGAGGGATATAACCCAGACGAGTCGCCAGGCAATCCCAGGGCACATATAGATAAGCAACCATTCACACGTGCATTCATCGCTATGGACAATTTAGAGTCTTCCAACTACTGTGTATGTTTTCAGGACAGTGAGAGAAACCTAGACCTCTCGACTGTGAGGTAGAAATGTCGAGGTGGTCCAAAAATGAAATTCTAATCGAAATGTTGGTGAGAAATAAGATTCTCTGGTCTGATGAGACCAAGACAGAAATTGTTGGCCTTAATTCTTAGTGGCATGTGTGGAGAAAACCAGGCACTGCTCATCTCCTGTCCAATAAAGTCCCAACAGTGAAGCATGGTGGTGGCAGCATCTTGCTGTGGGGGTGTTTTTCAGCTGCAGGGACAGGGAGACTGGTTGCAATCGAAGAAAAGATGAATGCGGCCAAGTACAGGGATATCCTGGACGAAAACCTTCTCCAGAGTGCTCAGAACCTCAGACTGGGACGAAGGTTCACCTTCAAACAAGACAATGACCCTAAGCACACAGCTAAAATAACTAAGGAGTGGCTTCAGAACAACTCCATGACTGTTCTTGAATGGCCCAGCCAGAGCCCTGACTTAAACCCAATTGAGCATCTCTGGAATGACCTGAAAATGGCTGCCCACCAACGTTCACCACGCAACCTGACAGAACGGGAGAGGATCTGCAATGAGGAATGGCAGAAGATCCCCAAATCCAGGTGTAAAAAAACTTGTTGCATCATTCCCAAAAAGACTCATGGCTGTATTAGCTCAAAGAGGTGCTTCTACTAAATACTGAGCAAAGGGTCTGAATACTTATGGCTCTTGTTCAGTCATCAGTCGTATTTGTAAAAAAAAAAAAAATTAATAAATAAAAATAGTTCACAAATTCTGCCTGGTTATGTAAACTTCTGAGCACAATTGTGCATATATGCAGTCATAGGTACCCATGTCATATTGGAATGAAAGTGTAGGCTCCACCTTTTTTTCAAAACCTCCAGGTGGCATACAAGAACGAAAGTGTACAACTTTTTGATAACCTCTAGGGGGCGGTGGCATATTGGAATGAAAGTGTCCAGCTTTTTCATAACCTCTCGATGGCGGCATACATTTATAAAATGTGAAAGTCTATTTCATTTTCTCCTATACCTATGTATTATACGCACTACTGACCTTTGATAATTTGGGGAAAAAATGCGCATTCTACATGTGAAATTACAATATATATATAGCGGCACGGTGGGCGACTGGTTAGAGCGTCTGCCTCGTAGTTCTGAGGACTGGGGTTCAATCCCTGGCCCCGCCTGTGTGGAGTTTGCATGTTCTCCCCGTGCCTGCATGGGTTTTCTCCGGGCACTCCGGTTTCCTCCCACATTCCAAAAACATGCATGGTAGGTTAATTGAAGACTCTAAATTGCCCGTAGGTCTGAATGTGAGTGCGACTGGTTGTTTGTTTGAATGTGCCCTGCGATTGGCTGGCAACCAGTTCAGGGTGCCCAATGACAGCTGGGATAGGCTCCAACACGCCGTGACCCTAGTGAGGAGATGCGGCTCAGAAAATGGATGGATGGATTTGCAGGGTTATTTTAAAAGATGCCTGTATTGAGAAAGGGTCTGAACATATTTGACATGGAATTTGTAACAGAAAATAATCATTTATATTTCTGAACTTAATGTCATACAGTATTACACTACTTTCTAGTGTCATCTCCAGATAGAAGATACCCAAGCACCACTAATAAAAAATTCCTTTCACCTCAAACTTTTGGCGAAAATGTGAATAAGTTTGGGCTTATCTGCATCTGGATTTCATGTTGCTGATGTAGGATCCATGACCACTTTTCCAGTCGCAATTGCCCTGTGATTCCTTGGTGACTAGTTCAGTTTATAATCCATTTTGTGCAGTAAAGCCAGCTGGGATCAGCTGAAACCCCTACCGTGTCCCTGAACAAAGTACTGTAAGCAGGAAAGTAAAATTAATGGGTAAGAAATGTATTGAAGAATGTAAAAGTTCTAAATTCCTTCGCACTTCAAAAGAACTTGTATTGCCTGAATGTTCACCGACATGGAAGAAAGTTGTGTGATCCTCCAGTATTGATTGTGTCCTAAAACTGAGTTAAAGTAAATTTTCTCTTCCTACAGCTAACAATCGATCATTTGTCTCTCACTGAGTCGAACCATCTGTTAAGAAAACAAATTTCTGCCATTGTGGATTCAATTTGACTTCTCAATTTATGAGGCAACTCAAACACACGGCACTAAGTATACAAATACAAGGATGTCATTAAGGATGAGCTCTTTTTTTATTTGGTTAGTCTGCACCTTGCGGTCATCTGATTGGGAATCAGCATTATACTCCTTCACACATCACACAAGGCTTAAAACATTATGAGGTAGCGGTTTTGGCAAATGGAACTGTTTTCCCCTCCAAAACAAATGAGAGGGCCCGGCATCATTGGCTTCCATTGTTACGATTGCTGATTGCCTAAGGTATCATTTGTTAGATGGCACCACGATCCCAATCTCGGACTGGGACTGCATCCCTGCCTCCGCTCCCCCGCCGAGACAGATGGTCACGGGGATGCCTGGTTTGTCTCACATGGACGCTAAATGAATTACCATCCAGTCTGAAATAGCTCATCAAAAACGGAGACCAGAGAATCCTGACTCCTCACTTGGACTTTAAATCAATTAACAGCGACTCCAGAAACCTGGACTCCCAGTCATCAAAAGACCTCCTGTGTACTGGGCTCAAGATACCGACCCAAAAAGCTTGAAAATCCACTGGTCCCGCATGCCAAATAAAGGTTCAAAAGGGCCGTTTGTCCTTTGAAATTTGTCTCCTTTTTCCGTCAAATCCACCTGTTGCCCGTACGGACCGGACCGGCCAAACATTCGGGAGATCGCCCAGCCTGCCTAAATTGTGTTCCACGCAACATAAGTCCAACTTGCGGTCTATTAATGTACAGATTGGTGCATATTTGGGTTTAAATTAATGAGAAAAGGAACCCCCAGCTCTATGCATGGTCACCGCGCAGGCTCTTTCCGCCCTCACATCACAAGTCAGTCTCCTTTGCCAATGTTCGTCTGTCCTTTGTTTTGCTTTTTTCCCTGCATTGTTCCCCTGTAGTTTCCCCTGTTAGAGCTCGTTAAATTTTCTATTAAAATCCACTACCTGTATCATTTGTGTGTGTTTTGATTCGACAAAAGACCTCTGGTTATCAAGAACTCTTATCTAATTCCTGTAGCAACTTTCAGATTACGAGACATAGAGGTTTTTGGTCACTTTGTCCTGAAGTTTTACACATCTAAAAAGAGACGTGGTGCCCCTTTTCGAGATAAAATAATTTTATTTTAACGGTTAAATTTAAGATCACGCTAAACCGGAAGTAATGCAGGCGTCGCTTCCGGCTTATTCTTTTCTCCTAAATTAATTACGTTTTTATCAAAACCAACATACGCTACAGTGGTATCGGAAGTGATAACAGAGTCAGTGTTAAAATGCGTGTATGTGTTTCACTTTCACATTTTACTCTCAACACTCCGGTCCTCCACTGGCTGGTTTCAGCTTTCACATTCACGAGTTTCCTGTGACAAGACATGCAGTGGCCAATGGAAGGCCGCCAAATGAAATATTTACCACAATTTGAATAATAAAATAGACATTATAGACAGTGTTCCTAATAGCTGATTGCTGGCCTCAGAGTGCCTCAGTCATCGATGAGACTAAAGGTCTGAGGAAGATGGCAGTGTTGTCTTTTGATGCAGCAGTGCTTCATATGAGAGCATGATGGATACTGGGTCAATTTCTTCTACTAGCCAGAGGCAGAACACAAGAAGAGGCACTCATTTGAGTCCATTTCTTTACTTTCATGGTGGCTCCTAACACTTTCCCAGTACAATTTGATTAAGGGTGCACTTTCACTGGAAGTTGTAATAAAGTTAAATGAGGTCATGAATGGCTCAGGCATTGTAGAATCAGCAGTGGGTAATTGAGGAGGTAGCAGTCTCCAAGTGTGTTATGTGTGTGTGTTCTTAGCCATGATGGAAATTTATAGTTTCTCCTTTCCCCCAGTTATTGAGGTCAGTCATTTTGTTGGACCCTA
The DNA here is from genome assembly GCF_024500385.1 of Phyllopteryx taeniolatus. Lineage (NCBI taxonomy): Eukaryota > Metazoa > Chordata > Actinopteri > Syngnathiformes > Syngnathidae > Phyllopteryx > Phyllopteryx taeniolatus. The sequence continues at coordinate 14,812,965 of NC_084510.1, forward strand.
TTTAATAATGGTTTTATCATTGGTAGAGAATCACTGAAAAGAATGTCAGTTCAGAGCTGGTACAAGATGGATTTTACACTGGACTTTTACATCTGAAGTACAGACCCTTTCCAAAAAAAAATTATATCATGAAAAAGTGTATTAATTTCCATAATTCCATTCAAAAAGTTTAACTTTCAAAGATTATAAATTCAAGGCCCACAATTTAAACAATTTCAAGTATTTCTTTGTTTATTTTTACATAATTTGGGCTTCCAGCACATAAAACCCAAGGAATCGGGAATTCAAAAAATTAGAATACTGTGAAGAAATCCGCTCAAATTTTGTAGGCCATAAATGTTTTAAACTGAGTGTCACACACTAATCATCTACTAAACTCAAAGCACTTGCACAGGATTCCCCAGCTGTCATTAAATTGCTTCAGTTTGGTTCAATTAAAATGTCTCAGTTGGGTTCAATATGGGGAAGACTGCAGACTTGACAACTGGCCAGAAGACCATCATTGATACCCTCCATAGGATGGGGAAGCCACAAAAGTTTGTACCTAAAGAGGCTGGCTGCTCACAGAGTGCTGTGTCCAAGCATATCAATGGAAAGTCTAGTGGAAGGACAACATGTGGCAGGAGAAGATGCAGCAGCAAAAGAGATGATCGTGGTCTTCAGCAGATTATCAAAAAGAGAAGATTCAAGAATCTAGCAGAGATCCAGAGAGAGTGGAATGAGGCGGGAGTCACAGCTTCAAAAAACACCACATTCAGACACATCCGGGACAGGAGATGGGCTACAACTGTCGGGTTCCTCGGCTCAAGCCGCTTCTGAGCATGAGCCAATGTAGGAAGTGTCTCAACTGCAGGAGGAGGACTGGACTGTTGGCCAGTGGTCCAAGGTCCTCTTTTCCAATGAAAGTAAAGTGTGCCTTTTCGACAATCAAGGTCCAAGGGTTTGGAGGAAGACGGGTGAAGAACAGAACCCAAGCTGCTTGACATCCAGTGTGAAATATCCACAGTCAGTCATGATTTGGGGTGCAATGTTCAGTGCAGGTGTTGGTAAACTCTGCTTTCTTTAAATCCACGGTCACCGCAACAGTCTACCAGAATGTTTTAGAGGACTTCATGATTCCTTATGCTGAGGATCTGTATGGAGATGCAGATTTCATCTTCCAGCAGGACCTGGCCCCTGCCCATACCGCCAGAAGCACCAAAATCTGGTTTGATGCCAATGCCATCACAGTGCTTGACTGGCCGGCCAACTTGCCGGATCGAAACCCCATTGAGAATCTATGGGGTATTATCAAGAGGAAAATGAGGGGCACCAGACCAGACCCAAAAACATACTGACCGCAAGCAACAAGGAAATCTGGGCTTCCATAACTCCCAGGCAATGCCACAGGCTGATTGCCTCAATGCCACGGCGCATCCAAGCAGTGATTAAAGCAAAGGGATTCCGAACCAAGTATTGAAGATTAACATATCATTTTGAAAGAACCATATTTTGATTTATTTAATGTGACCCTAATTTCTTTCTTTTTTCTAGAAAAACTAAGACGTAAATGGTGATTTCTTCACAGTATTCTAAATTTTTGAATTCATGATTTCGTGGGTTTTATGTACTGGAAGCCCAAATTATGTAAAAATAAACTGTGGGCCCTGAATCTATAATCTATGAAAGTTTAACTTTTTGAATGGAATTATGGAAATAAATAAACTTATCCATTATATAAATTTTTTTTTGGAAAGGGTCTGTAGATCATTGGTATAGCTTGCAAAGACCCACAAATCTTATACATGTACACTAATTTGACCGAGATTCATGTACTATTTTGACCACAACATCAATACAATTTATTTATTTATTGGTGTCACAGTGGGCGACTGGTTAGCACATCCACCTCACAGTTCTGAGGGCCCGCGTTCAAATTTGGCCTCGCCTGTGTTGAGTTTGCATTTTCTCCCCGTGCCGGCGTAGGTTTTTTTTACGGGTACTCCGATTTCCTACCACATCCCAAAAACATGCACGGTAGGTTAATTGAAGACTCTAAATTGTCTGTAGGTGTGAATGTGAGTGCGAATGGTTGTTTGTTTAAATGTGCCCTGCGATTGGCTTGCAACTAGTTCAGGGTGTACCCTGCCTCGTGCCCGGGATAGCACGCCCGCGACCCTCGTGAGGATAAGGGGTACGGAAAATGGATGGTTGGATATTTATTTATGTATCCAGGTAAGGCCATTGAGAACCGCTTCTCATTTACATTAATAAATAATTATGACTTAAAAAATTAGAGATTGACTATGCAGTATGTCACATAAGTATAAACGTAGGCAAAAATATCAGTACCTTTCCGTTGAAGCAAGAAACCCCCTCAATGTCAACGGAAATAATGTGATTAGACTGGAATTTGCCAAAATGCACATTGACAAACCACAAAGTTTCTGGGTGAATGTCCTTTAGACAGATGAAAAAAAGCTTTTTGACAAGTTCCATCAGCTCTAGTGTGTAAAAATGAAGGATAGAATGAAAAAAAAAACTGTACCTACTGTGAAGCAAGGAGGAGGCATAATGAGGCTGGTTTGCTGCTTTTGGCACAAGATGTCTTGAATCTGAGCATTGTACAATGAAGTCTCAAGATAATAAAGGCATTCTGGAGCAAAATGTGCCCTCCAGTCAACTATACAGACAGCTTGGTCTCAGCGGCAGGTCATAGGTCCATAGGATTAATGAAAAACACACAGCTAAAAACGCCTCCCAAAATACAGAGTAACAAAATAATGGACTATTTGACATTCTATATGCCCTTATCTAAACCTTATTGAATATCTGGGGAAACACCGAAAGCATATATTGTTTAGAAGGCACCTCCCTTTGACACAAAACTCAACAAAAGTGAGATATTTCTATGTCAGTGCTGTGAATACAATAAAGATCTGGGGGAAAAAGGCGTATACATCCCAGCTCAGGGTTGTAAAAGTGGTTGTGTTGTGTTGCGATGTGTGACTCACTGGTGTCCCTTATGAATGTACTTCACCCCAAGTGTGCTGTGGGTTAAGGTGTGTTTGGTACTTCTTTTTTTCTTTGTATGTAAAATTCTGATTGAGGGCTCAAAACATCACCGTAACGCAAAGACATGCTCGCAATGGCACACACCACAGTAGAGAGGGGCAGGATGAGCAGTGATAAATAAGATGTAAAATTATCACTCACAAATATTAGGCAATGAAAATATAACATAAGGCAACAAAACAAATGTTGCACTTTAAAAGAATGTTCCGTTCTGCTCAATTTGATCGAGTGTACCTGTGGCAGTTTGATGACCTTTTTCAACAAAATCAATCTATTACACTTTCACTATACAAAGAATGACTTTTCATAGCAAAAGCTTGAGGCTTCAATATTATATTTGCAGCCTGTTACTGAGAGGTTCTACAGAAATTATATTTTCTAATACCATTTAAGGACTTCATTGTTTGCCCTCTACTTCTTTTTTTAGTCATCTCAGACCTCTCGTTCCTCTGGGATGATCATCAGGGAAGGTTTGATGTTCTCAGTCGCACTGTTGAATCAATGAGATAGTTTGGGTTCTTTTTTAACCATGGATCTCTTTGCTTAAGTGCTCTTCTGGACAACATCCAGCACAATCTCACTTTCAACAAGTCGGATTATCTCCAGTGCTCGTTGTGTGAACGGAACATGACTTTGAACATCTGACTGTGAATAGCTGTCATTACAACACTGTAGCACTAGCGCGCGGATACAATTGAATAAAAGTCGTAAAATTTCAGAGGACTGTTGAAGACCTTTGCTTCTGTTTTGTTTTGATATCAAGTAGAGTAGCACTCAAAAGTGCGCAGACACTATTATAGTGTAAGATATCATAATTCAAAGATTATTTTATAATTTATCTCCTGAAAGAAATAGTTATACATAGTTTTCTTTCCACATGAAAACAATTGGTGCGGGACCAACCATTCAGAATAATTAACTTGTTTGTCAAGGCACATGTTTGCAAGTCGTGTTACTAGGCAGGGTTCATAGGGATCAACCATTTATGTCCTAAGCAGACATGTGAGAAAGAATTAAACCATGCCATGTTGATTCACTGGCTTAGCTTCTTTAACCATCACCACTGTAGGCGAAGCTACGGAACAAAACGACCCAATTATTCCTTGCTGCTGCTTTAATATCTAAGGATTAAAATCTAATGTATGTATGCTGGGTCTTTGAAGCATTGTGCTGATGGATGGGAAGGTTATATTATACATGCACCATTTCTTTGACTCCACAGTGCCCCTCAAACGTGACCTCTTTTCTTTCAGTCATCTTCAGTTATTGCAAGATGGGCTCTTTAATGTTGCGGTTGTATCACCACCTTCCAGATACATTTATTAGGTGAATACTCTGTTTCATGTTTTTGGTCATTTGAGAAAGCACTATCATCTTGTGTGCCATCCTCAGGAGGTCTTGTCTCCATAACTGGAGTATTACCTTTTGCTGTTGCAAATCAATAGTGAGTTTCAAATTAGATTGCATTCAGTACTATAATTTTCATCTCCTCTTTCTAATAGTTCATGGTTGAGATGGAATTTCGGCATCTAGAGTGAAATGAGAGTCTCCTTCCCGCTGGGGACAGATCATTAGTCACTCATTTAAGACAGACTGTTTTGTGACTGCCACGATCATGATATGCAAAAGACGTGGCCATAAACATCAGTCGATAGCCCAAAATGGAACTGCTAAATATTTTGATTCAATATTGTAGCTTAAATGCTTAATAGAACCAGTAAGGATTTCGTCTGTAAAATTGCAAACATGAACATTTCATTTTCAAGCAGTACATCAATACAATGGCTGAGCATATTGAAGTTACTTGCTAATAGTGTACATCATTACGGAGCGGAACACAACCTTTTTTGTACTTGCGGATTTTTGGGGTTCACAATGTTCAAATACATTTGTTGAAATCTGCACATGGATTGATTTTGGAAAGGAAGTAAGGAGAAAGATGTTAGGGTATGTTTCTTGCTTCAAGGCTGTACCTTCCAGCCAGTGGCTGATGGGGTGCTCTTGAAGTGTTTCAGAGTGTGTTTGCGCATCGAATTGCGGGTGCCAAAAAGCACTCACAGCTTCTCACATCACTTGTACACATAGGGATGTTTTCCCGCCTGAACACTGATGGAGGTCTTTCAATGTGTGGCTCAAAGGTCTCCTCCTAGTTGACTTTTTACAGACTCACCTCTGCACACAGCTGGAGAGCACTTTTTTCACTGCCTGTATACCAGAAGGGAGCGGAGGTGTGTACATGTTTTTTTTTTTCTTTTGGTACATCACATTCTAAGTCATAGAAGCACATTGATAGAATGTTTTAAATTTCAACATCCTTTTTACTCAAGGAGGAACTGCAAGGAGTTTAGTGGCCAAATCTCATAGCACATTCAACGTTTTAACTCATATAACTGTAATTATTTAGGCAGCATGTCACTCATACACAGGCAAATAATTTTAATCAACTTCTTTCGACAGGACGGTTTGCGCCGCCACCTCACCGCTGTGTTACAGCATGTTGGGCATTACAGACGTACTGTGTTGATGTGTGATTGAAAATAGATGTAGTAAAGGATAAAACAGAGTTATTTCAAAGTTTTTCTTCTACTTTTTTCTTAAAGAATAGAAAAAGCATAATGCAAACCCCAGCAAGAGATAACAGTAAATAACAGTACTTGCGGGTTGGACCCGGTGTTGGTAATTCCGTGGACCAGCACATGCCAACCCATTTAAAAGAGACGTCGCGCTGGTGTAGGCATGAGCACAGTCGACTTTAGTCCTGTCCAGTGAAAGTGGCTCCTCTCATTCCCTTTAAATGTGTCGCACGAGAAGCGCACCGACAGCCTTTGACATGGAGGAAGAAGATTAGCTCGAGTCCGGGAGGCCAAAGCACGCAAAATACATTTATTCAGAACTGCAAGCAGACCTCAATGGGTGGATGTTGTAAAGGAGATCACAAGTATCTGCACCGTGAAATGGGGACTTAGAGACCCTCTCCAACCTCCGATAGTTTGTGTGCCCCCCATTTTGGCCAGTGGGATGATTCAAACTATAATTATGATGATAAAAATAATAATGCTTCCAATGAATTGATTTCTACAATGATTCAGAGGGTTTGATGCCCACCGTTCACATATTTATGAATGGATTACATCTCACATCCACCACAAATGTCTGCTCAGAATCTGTCTGCCTGTGCCCCAATCAAATTCACCAAAATCACATTAGACCAACGGTCTACCCACTGACCGGACTTAGACGTGGTCCCAGCAGGCACATGTTTAGACCCACTTTCTGCCACCAAAATGTCACATCTGCCTTGCACGTGTCAAAGGACACACCCTCGTTGCGCTGGTACACCCAGCTTGTCGCAGACCCGTCTGCCAAATTGGCAAATCCACATAGCGAGCCTTGCACTTACACAAAGATCAAGATACACCTGGTTTTGTTCTCTGCCACAGATCCGTCGTCTACGAAAATAGAGCCCCATATATTCAAATGCCCATATAATGTCATCTAATGAAAGTCTGCCAACTTAACGGTAACATATAATGCACCTTGCCATAGATGTAAATAAACGTAAATTAGCCTAGATGTTATGGTAAATATAAACCTACAAACAACTGCTACTTTAACACACATGGAGCAGGAACACATACAAACAACATACAGTACTCACAGGCATACAGCAATTCTCACTACTCTGTGGGAACAACAAATTAAACAAACAAATTAAAACAGCAAGACGTGGTACTTGTCACTGATGGTGTCGTGGTACATTCACCTTACATTGGTGCATGCAGCGTGGGTTCAGTTCTCACTCAGTGATGGTGGAAATGTGAATGTGATTGGTTATCAGTCTGCATGTCCCAGTTATGGGTGTAGCTGAGCTTTTTCCCAAAGTCAACTGGGATAGGCTCCAGCAGCCCGCAATCCTGAACAGAATAAGCGGTATTGAAAATGAATGAATGGATGGAACGTTGTTTTCCAGTAGTGCTCAGTGCTTCTCGGCATGTTTTGGCACACCGTGATACTCCACTGAAGGTGTGCAATGCTACATTTAGACTTGTGTGTGTACTGTAAAAACCCATATTAAAAAAACCATCAGTTAAATGTCTGTGATATAGTGGGGGTGCAAATGATTATAGCAGGGGTTCACTGGATATGATACCTTATTTATGTCTATAGAAAGTCAGCTTTTTACATATTTTGCCCCTCTCGAGAAGATAAATATTAAATTTTAGAAAGCGTTCTGTGTATAATTGTAAACTATAACCACGATAATTTACTGTACATTGAGCATTATTATAGTGGAAAACTTGATCTTTTTCAATAGCTGTTTAAGGACTAATTACATTTTACAAATGTTGTGGGTGACTTTTGTAAAACATTGACACTCCAGCACAGTTCTGTTAACAAACCTCCCACAGATTGAGTCATTATTATGTCCTTATCCTCCATGTCCTTGAGATGCCCCCCCATACCCCACCCGCTGTTACAATCTTGCCTTCTGTAGTATTTCCAAGCTAATGCGACATTTACTTCTTACTGTGACACACAAGTGATTAACAAGGTCATTAATCAACTTGTAAAATATCAACAGCAACCCTAATAATCCTCAGCTGTAACACACAAATAACGTTTGTGGCCTGCTGATTAAAACAAAGTGCTACATTTTCCAAGGAAACCACAAGATAATTGTGTTGTTATGATTTAAAGAGAGGGAAGCAAGAGAGAAAGTGGTCATGTATAACTGAGCCGGGGTAATCTACACAACACAGATGCCAACACTTTTTAGTAGAGAACAAACAGGTGTGGCGCAACAATAGAAACCATTTTCAAGAATATCTACACCGGCACAGGCAACGAATGTTTGTCGCCAGAAAATACAAGATCAACTTTTAAGACGAGGACCCAGGCACTTTGTAGAACAAAATGGACTAGCAGCCCAATTCTTTTGCTGAAGACAACCACTGTGAAGTTTTAATTAGGCTGTTAAAAGTTTTTGGAGTGCATTTTCAGCAAGTTTCACAATAAAGCGGCTGGCACACATTCTAATAGTTTTCTTTGGGAATATTTGTTATTGTACACTCACCAATAAATTATTAAGGAGATGAGCATAATAAGTCCACCACTACCAGGGAGGTGTCATAGCCAAACCAAAAGCCGCTCTGTTATGTTGTGGGCTAACATCTCTGATCACAGAGGCCCACAGTAAGTTAAAGAGGCAACTAAAATGTTGAAAAGTATTTAAAAACAGATGGAATTATGTGGCCTGGATGCTACTATTATGGTCTGTTACATTACTGAAATAATTTGGCTTTTACCATCCAATCATTATATTGTACAGTGTATTGTCTGTGTGTTTTCACATTTCTCCTCACAATCTGTAACTTATTGCAGATTTTGTGTCATGGGCAATATAATTAAATTTCAGAAATAAATAAGTACGAATACAGTATATATAGTGTGGTATGGTTTTTATTTTTGTAAAGAAGAAGGACATAGTCATAATAAACTCAGTTTGAAGTCGATTGCGCACCCCTGGCCGATTAGATTATTTTATATTGCTTATTACAGATGATAGAATGTACTTTGTGGTTCTTACAGCTTTATTTTTCTTTGAGAATCATTTGATCTGGACAATTTAAAAACATGCAAATCAACACATGCAACACATGACCTTAATTTGCATGAGATAACAGTGAAAGGCTTGTTTGATGTTAAATGTTCAATCTGGCATTCACTGTCTTTTGGCTCTTGAGTCATCAAACAGGCTCATGTTTGCTCATGCTGTACTCAGGAATAAGCCAAACCATATATAAGAGCGAAATGAAAATGAATCTTTTTCTTTTCAATTGGACCACTTTTCCCACATATGTCTACTTACTGGACCATTCATTAGGTACCACTGCAAATGACTGTATTGTAATGCGATGCAGGAGCTTTTAGCAAAGATTCTGACTTTGAAAAGATAACAATGCTTAATTTTTATTGACTCTGTCAGAGCGGTATTCATTATATCAACTACTGTGACTGGTGAGTGTTCGGGTCATTTTCATATCATTTGATCAATAATGGTAATGACATACCTCACTGAGTTTCCTCTTGTAAATCAATACATTTAAATGCTGTGAGTATTTGAATTATTGGCAGTTGTTATCATTCAAGTGGTAATAATTGTTTCTAAGAAAATAAAGGTTCTAAAGTAATACTTTTAAACTTTTAGTGCCAAAATGTCTTTACCATTATGTGTTCCAAACTAAATTTCATGATTTGCAATGTTTTCTGAAGTTGCTAATTATATTTTTTGATATAAAGGATTTTTCTCCAAATGTTTAATAGGCCATTTCCATGAAAACTAATGCAAATGGATTGTCTCCAGTGCTCCTTTTTTTTGGTTATTTTACAAACAATCAGTTTAGTTACTCATGATGTTTTTACCGTTAATGTCGCTGGAAAGAGCCTTATTATGTTGTTGCAATACATCAGAGGAATCTAAGCAGAAGTGCCAGGATTAGGCAGCCATTTTGCATTCATTCAATAGCAGAAAGCAAAATAATATTATTGTTATTGTTTTGTATTGCTGTTATGTTATTTCTGAGATATGAATGAATATGTATGAATTGGTGAAAGTGTCGGAACTATTGCATGTCTTTACTGTTATTACGACTGTAAAAAGACAAGAGTGTAATGGGTTTAATGAGTAGTTAAGATCATTGATGTACTTGTATGTACAAATATTGCAGGCCAGCACATGTAAATTGTGAAACTCACACAGGTTTTATGAAACTGTTTATATCTTTACCTTTCTGCACATTTGTCTGTACCATTATGCAAGAACTGTGTTTCAGTGGGCCACCACCATTTGCACTGTCAATAAGGGTTTCCTTTAATATGAATGCCTAAAATTTTAAATCATCAATAACTTTGAAAATACGACTTTCAGCGTGATTGCTTCAGCATGGGATTCATTTACCCATATGAAATCAAGGCGGCATAAAAGAAAATAAAACGAATTCTCTATTAGAATGTCTTGAATGAAAGTGTCTTTTCTGTTATTGATCAAATTGTATGAAAATTACCATATAGTCCTATGCATAACAACAAGGTATATGTGTAGACAGAATGAAACATATTTCACCGTAGATACTGTAGATGCAGCGGTTAACTTGGCACAGCACACCTATCAAAGCCACATAATATATACTTAATGTTGCTGAGCATGAGATATTGACTAATTAATTGCAGTAACTGATCATAAAATAATTTTTCTATTCACCACAGAGGGATCCCAGGGAAGAAATGTGGCACTATCATCCTGTCTGCAGAGGAACTGAGCAACTGCAGAGTAAGTAAACCATCATTTTTATCACAAGTGACACTTTGGAAAAGCTGCTAAAATTAATACTTGTAAGAATAATGTATATTTCTAAAAGTTGCCTTAGATATTGTAAGATAAGATAGGCCGGTCCCAAGCCCGGATAAATGCAGAGGGTTGCGTCAGGAAGGGCATCCGGCTTAAAACTTTGCCAAACAAGTATAAGCCTTCATCCAAAGAATTCCATACCGGATTGGTCGTGGCCCGGGTTAACAACGTCCGCCACCGGCGCCATCAACCTGCAGGGCGCCATTGGAAATTCAGCTACTGTGGGTCGAAGTCGAAGAAGAAGAAGAGATGGAAAGCGGGTTCTTCGGCAGAAAGAGAAGAGGAAAGCACAGAGCCTAGAACTGAAATGTGGGGACTTTGAATGTTGGGATTATGACAGGAAAATCTCGGGAGTTGGTTGACATAGGAGAAAGGTTGATATATTGTGTGTCCAGGTGACCAGCTGGAAAGGCAGTAAGGCTAAAAGTTAAGGGGCAGGGTTTAAAAGAAAAGTTGGCTAAGAATGTCTTGGAGGTGAAAAGAGTATCAGATCGAGTGATGAAGCTGAAACTTGAAATTGAAGGTGTTATGTATAATGTGATTAGTGGCTATGCCCCACAGGTAGAATGTGACCTAGAGGTGAAAGAGAAATTCTGGAAGGAGCTAGACGAAGTAGGCATATGATGACATGCATGGCAGGTTGGACACTAAAGAAGGAGAAAAGGATCTAAACAGGCTGGCCAGACAGAGGGATAGAGATGGGAAGGATGTGCAGCAGGTTAGGGTGATTAAGGATAGAGATGGAAATATGTTGCCTGGTGCCAGCAGTGTGCTAGCTTGATGAAAAGAATACTTTGAGGAGTTGATGAATGAGGAAAATGAGAGAGAAGGGAGAGTAGAAGAGGCAAGTGTGGTGGACAACGAAGTGGCAATGATTAGAAAGGCATTAAAGAGGATAAAAAATGGAAAGGCAGTTGGTCCTGATGACATTCCTGTGGAGGTATGGAAGCATCCAGGAGGGGTGGCTGTGGAGTTTTTGACCTGCTTGTTCAATAGAATTCTTTCGCGTGAGAAGATGCCTGAGGAATGGAGGAAAAGTCTGCTGGTGCCCATTTTTAAGAACAAGGCTGATGTGCAGAGCTGTGGGAACTATAGAGAAATAAAGTTGATGAGCCACACAATGAAGTTATGCGAAAGACTAGTGGAAGCTAGACTCAGGACAGAAGTGAGTATTTGCGAGCAACAGTATGGTTTCAAGTAAGACAGAATATATGTGCATGAGTATATTGGTAGAAGGATGATGAGGATGGAGCTGCCAGGCAAGAGAGCTAGAGGAAGACCAGAGAGAAGGTTGGTGGATGTCGTGAGGGAAGACATGAGGGCAGTTGGTGTTCGAGAGGAGGATGCAGGAGATAGGCTTACATGGAAAAGGATGACGCGCTGTGGCGACCCCTAAAGGGACAAGCCGAAAGGAAAAGAAGAAGAAGAAGTCGCTGATTTGGTCACAACACCAGAGAAGACAGCTGACATTATTTGGGCTGGTGTGTTTTAGCAACCACTCTTCCGTCCGGAAAAAAAGCTGTTGTCAAAACGCTTCTTTTTAGTTTAAAATGGCTTACTTTAACCAGGATCCATTGCTGCATTGTGGCTGTGGTATGTTTTGCGCAGTCTCTGTGCAGTCAAATCCATGCTGGCTGGCAACATCTGCTTCTACTAAGCCAGCTATTTAGCTTAGGCTACAACTGAGCATATGCGCATGCACAGTACGTCGAAATGCAGCGGACGTAAACAAAGCATTGCATCTCTTGTCAAACTAAAATACGTACTTTGATTCGTTTTTATTCAAATGCAAGAATTATGGTTCAGGATTTGTTTTTTCAAGCCGATTTCTAAGTGAATCCGAATTAACACTCATTTGTTCGTAGCTCTAGTATTTTCATTGGTGGATTCACCATTACGCTCGTCAGTTAGTGTGAAGATATGTTCATGCTGACAGATCGCCAGACCCAAATACCCGCTCATTGATATCTAGTTATTTAGTTTATCTCCCAACCTGTATGTGACTGTGTTTAGCTGGCGGCTAGCTCTGACCCATTTGCCCCTCTCAGAACACAGCAGACAGGACATCTGTTGTCAGTGGAGGGGCACAATGTTGAATGAAATGGCCCCACAACATGATGAGGTGAATGCTGATCATTCTCTTGACTAAGCCTGCGGTCTGAAGCTGTGGATGCTCCACTGAGCTCACCGCACACACATTTGGAGCAGGATATTGGAAAGCAAGAGAGTGAAACTGAACAAATTGTGCAAAGACATAGGCAGAGAGGGAATGAAGGAGGGAGCAGATGTGAAATATTGAAAACAAGCAAATGTGCAATTAAAAGATGAAAAATTGCAGAGGGTGTGTGTGTGTGTGTGTGTGCGCGTGCATGCGTGCGTGCGTCCATGCACGTGTCTATGTGTATATGTACGTGCATGTCAGAAAGAATGAAACAAAAACAGTGACGTGAATCGATAGATGATTATTTCACACCCTGCAGGTACCAGGTCGTTGCTCTAAAATCAGCCTGGCTAATGACAGTGTGAGACCGAGCTTTGCCTAATTAAAACACAGCCCAGCCTGACCTAGCCCTCATATAGAGCACACACACACAAGCACAGACCCTCACTGTTTAAAGACATTATCATTTAATTGAAACCATATTTGGAATATGAAGCTATTTTCATCCTTTTGTGTATTTGGATCATCCAGGCGGCACGACTGGTTAGAGCGTCTGCCTCACAGTTCTGAGGTCTGGGGTTCAATCCCCGGCCCCGCCTGTGTGGAGTTTGCATGTTCTCCCCGTGCCTGCGTGGGTTTTCTCCGGGCACTCCGGTTTCTTCCCACATCCCAAAAACATGCATGGTAGGTTAATTGAAGACTCTAAATTGCCCGTAGGTGTGAATGTAAGTGCGAATGGTTGTTTGTTTATATGTGCCCTGCGATTGGCTGGCAACCAGTTCAGGGTGTACCCCGCCTCCTGCCCGATGATAGCTGGGATTGGCTCCAGCACTCCCGCGACCCTTGCGAGGATAAGCGGCTCAGGAAATGGATGGATGGATGGATCATCCAGTTCATTTTCTCCCATAGTGCAGTGTGCTTGGTCATCTCAGGTGATGTGGACGCTATCAACCAGTACGAAAACATTGAGTACTAAACAAACTCTGTCGTGGTTCAGCTGGTGAGAAAGCAATCTGACCTTTACACAACTGGCAAATGGTGAAATCATTTGTAAGGACAACTCAAGTCACAGTCAAAGCTGTTCTCAGGTGTTTGTTTTAAATTCACTACATAAGGCTGAAAAAGAATTCATATAGTGGAAGAAGGAGCTTAAGCAAAACATTGTATATATATTTTTCCCTTTTCTCCTTATCCAATTTTCTTGCCTACCTACTATTCTACAGAAGAATTGCAGTCTGAAAGCATTAAGCACATTTCTTTTCAGAAAGTTATGGAAAACACCAAATATGAAGAAAAATGCGGAGAGAGAGAAAATAAATTATTAGGTAGTTTGAGAGTGAGGTGGGCTTAGTAATTGCTATTTCTTCAGTTCCACTCAAAGATGTTAATGAACAGGACACAAACACACATGCACAGACACACACACGCACACGCACGCATGGTATAAATATTGATACGTTGATTCTCTCCATATTAAGAAACGCTGTTGAGCTCCGATCTTACCAAGAGTGTAAGTTCGTGTTGCAGAACATTAATGAGGCAGGAGCAGATGCATATTTAATGTCCCCAACACTGTTCATTGCCATAAATATTTTTATGTGCATATTATTGCAGCAGCACTTTGCATGTATGTCCTTTTACTCTGGCTGAATCAGGGCAACAGCAACACCAATACACAAAACCGTTCAAACGCTTGGGAAGACTAATGGGAAGCCAAGAACACAATGTTCAATGTGCTCCAAAGAAGAAGCAGGTCTTTTGTTTGTTTGACCCTTTGCTTTCATAATTATGTATCTGAATATGGCATGGGTTAGCAAGTTGTCCTAAGACAAAAGAAAGTATTATGAGAATACATCTACTCTAAAATTCATGAACTGATAAGAGGTTTTCCTTTATTCACTGTAACAGTTATTCTCAATCGATTGAAAAGGATATAGCTATCTGTTATATAAAGGCAAACATTTTTTTAAATGGCTGATACAATCATACTCATACATCAGAATATATGCATTTAAAAACATATCTCTGAATTCACGTTAACTCATTCACTGCCATTGATGGCTGTTGAAGTCAAATATCCATGTTACCTGGGAGGGCTGGCAGTGAATTAAAGGGTCTTTAAGTTATCAAGAATAATGTGTCTGTTTGTGCTTGTGTGTTATGGTATGTATCATTGTGTCCAAGTTTGGCAGATCTGCCTGATGAAATTAGCATGGATGCTATCCAAACATCAGTTTTATCAGAACTACACCTTTTTCTTATTTTGAAAAAAAGCAAAAATGATTTCCACAATATCAACTCAGCTCTATCTATGCAGGGTTTTTGGTGTAGGCACATGCACCTACTATCATGTCACATTGCTTTCTGGCCTCAATGAATGTCCCTTTTAACCACCAATTATGATTCGACGGTTCCTGTCCTTCAGCTCTTTATCAGATTAATTTTAGAACAAAAAATATGATCGTTTTTTAAGACTCCCACGGTTTGCTTTCAAAGTTTACAGTACTTGTAGGGTCTCAGTAAAACTCCAAATACGCGTGATGCAATGCCATTTATAATCTTATTGTAAATTCCAGGAAAGTATATACTATTCATCAAGATGCTTTGAGTCAGCAGGAACTATTACCTTCTATCAGCCTTTGAGGGTTTCAGCTTGTGGAGTTCCATGCCCATGAGAAATGCATTTGGCAACTGCTGCTGTAATTATGCAGACATATACATGCAGTTGCTATCCACAAAGAAAGACAAAAAGACGCAAGAGTGTATGAGTATGAATAATTTTCATACACAGAAAAATCTCTCAGTAAATTGCACTTCACTTTTAGATCTTGCATGTATGAGATACAGCTGTTAACGTGTCATACAGTGAGCACCATGTGAGATGAATATGTAAGCAGATGAAATGTAATGAGCTCTGCAAAAAGATTGTGTCAAATGTGGCAGATGTGCACTAGGTACTGTACATACCCCCAGGGGGAGGAAAGGGATGATGATAAAGTTCTTCTCGCTGCTGGAGTGGTCATGTTTGCTGCAAAGTGCCTGACTGGGAGTGATAAAAGACACAAGCAGGAGGACATTGTTAAAAAAAAAAATTCAAAAAATAAAAAGAACCAGAAATCTGAGTGGACATTCGGCATGCACGCGCAGAAACACTCACACAATCTGTCACACTTGGAACCTCACATCCATCCCTTAACTGATTTGCCACCCGGTGCACCGCCTGACACAAGGTGCAAGCTGCGACATTAAAAAGCTATCAAGCTATCATTAGTGGAGTGCTGGCCGCCTGGTGTAAGACCTCAGGCAATGATGACAACAACTGGAGTTTATTGTTCAAGTGTCTGAAAGTATTGTAATGAACACTGTTGCAGAGATTAGCCGCAGCTAGCATTCATGCGTTAGTCAGGCCTCTTTTCCTCCAAACAATAAGAGGCAGCCACAGGGAGGGGATCATTAAGAAAGTACTCCAAGCCTTAAAGGCATGCTAGTGATTTATATTTGAACATGCTGTAAGCCCTACATGATAAACAATGTGGGGGGGGGGGATTGCACAATAAGGCTTATTTGTTAGAGAGGGAAAGAAAACAAATTTACAGCATGAATCAATCTCTCAGCAGTATCTGCTCACTTTTGATTTATGTGAGGTCAGTGTTATTTACGGTCTCTTTTAATATATTTAAATAAAATAACAATATATTTCTTGGATGATAGTACAGTCTCAATAAGTGTACTTTTTTAACAATGTCGATTAAGACTTTAGATGAACAGTTAAGTTGTTCATGCTTTTTTTTTTTTAACCATGCAGGTTGATAAATTAAATGGAAAATTAATATTTAATCATACCTATTTTCATTGTAGTGTTTATGAGACTGAAAATAGCCTTATAATAATTATTTTTTTGATATATACACAACCAATCTGCACTCCTTGTCCTGTTATAACTACGTAATTCTGCTTATAGGCAGATAGGCTAATAGTTTGAACATGTTGACATAGAATAAGTACTCATCTTGATACACCTGAGAGTATTGAGAATGATAGAGTTTCTATCATTGTCAGATTGCCAGATAACCTACATTAGTGGTCGAGCAGATCAGTGGACCACAATCATGTTTGTTAGCGCTAACGTTGGTGCTAACAATACTGCTCAGATTTGTGCAAAATGCTA
This sequence comes from Phyllopteryx taeniolatus, assembly GCF_024500385.1. NCBI lineage: Eukaryota > Metazoa > Chordata > Actinopteri > Syngnathiformes > Syngnathidae > Phyllopteryx > Phyllopteryx taeniolatus. Next base: position 14,829,756 of record NC_084510.1, read on the forward strand.
TGTACAAATTTTGCTGCACATTAACAAGATCAGACGATGTTTATTTCAAGACATGATGTTATAACAGCCGGGTTATCGATGATGATTTATCAAATATCAGTCATGTAATACAAGATGTTAATGACTTGGGGGATTTGAATCCACAGCGCCTACATGGAAGGCAACTGTTACCACTAATTTAATATAATATTTGTCTTTTGTTTTTCCTATTGGTACTGTACATAAGAAATAAAGTGGTGAAAAAACAAAATCACACCATTAAATTTTTGTATAAGGATAGATTTAGGGTTACAGAATATGGCAAAACAAGTAAAACAGAGGTAATGTGTGGACCAAAAATACCTTCCGTGTGACTGAAAGAGCAATTTACACATACAATTACCTGTAACATTGCAAAAATATTATTATGTTGACATTTTCATTTCTCGAATCATTGATTTTTACTGTGTAATGGCTTTGCAGTTGTTGTTGTTGTTGTTGTTGGTCTAATACAATACAGTATGAATGCACAAGCCACACATAACATAACCCACATAAACTGTAACAGTTTTTAATGGTACTTACCGCTTTTCCTCTCCCTATTCTTTCCCCCATCTGCTCACATTGTAGGACAGCGCCACTATGCAGTTCTGTGCCAATAAACTGGACAAGAAGGACTTCTTCGGGAAATCAGACCCGTTCATGGTTTTCTACAGAAGCAATGAAGATGGAACGTAAGTACGGTAATACTGTATCTATCAATCTAGCTATCTGTCCATCCATCTATCCATCCATCTATCCCGGGCTGACTTTGGCCGAGAGGTAGGGTAGAAAAATGGACTGGTCTCCAGTCAACCAGACCACATATAGACCAACAACCATTCACACTGTCTAAACTGAACCGAACACGCAGGTTTTGGGGAGGTGGGAGAAAACTGGAGTACCAGGACAAAAAATAAATAAATAAAAACGTGCAAACGCGGGAGGGGGGCGTGTAAACTCCACAAAGGAGTTTGAAGCTAAAATCTCTTGACTGTGAAGAAGACGTTATAGCCACATGGCCGCTGTGCTGGGTCGTCATACATTTTGTCATAAAAGACAAAGGTCACTGTAGATTTTTTTAAAACATTATATTACTTTTAATGGTATTTACTGTATGGTGAAAAAAAAACTGTAAGCTTCATACAAGAATAACCTCAGTACTATTTTGGCTAGCACCACGAAATATTTCAACAGAATCCGGGATTTTATTTCCTTTTCACGTTGCATCCACTTCTTGCAACAGTGAATTTGTCTCAGCCCAATTATAAACAGTCATAGTGACTGAATGTTTTTTTATATGATAACTTGGGGCAGATGTCCTTGCTAGCCCACACTGTAAAAAAAGGACAGGATGAACTGGTTGGTTGGAAATGTTTAAGTTAATGTCAGTCAGAAGCAAACTAAAAGCTCAGGGGCAACCCTGCAGCACTCTGCAAGACGATTACCATGTCTCAAGCAACTAGTCCATATTTTGTTCCACAGCAGGATTCCAAACTTAGACCATCCAATCCCAAAGCTAAGTCCTTACAAAAGCAGCTACTGTACTGCTCCACCATATGTAGTCATACAGTATGTATGTAAACAATCTTGAAGGGAGAGGAATATGCAGCAGAATTATAAAAGAGCGCACAAGAGCAAGTAATGTACCGGTACTTGCTGTATGTACACTATAAGAGGAGCTGCAGTGTTTAATGAGTCATGCACTGTTCACATGCAGAGGTAATCAATGCAAAAAGAACACATAGTAGTACAATATATCATGTACAGTACAGTATGTATGTTTAAGCATCTCCTTGTTCACGCAGGGGTTTAAAATGCTTGGGGCACTTAGTGGAGCACAAGTAATCCGAATAAAAGTGACATGCCTTGTTGCTGTGTGAGAGGATGGTTTGGGGTATTTAATAAGGATTTATTCTCCGTGAAGCATTGCAGATATCACAGAAATCCGTTGGCACAGAACGGCTTGGTTTAGAGAGTCAGACTCGGATATGAAATAATTCTCCGGGGTCTATAAAACAATATAACTGGGAGACGAGCCAGGAAGTAAACAAAGCTGGACACAGACCCTATTTGAAGCATCTTACTTGGCTTCCACATCGGAGCCACTCTCTCCTTTCCATGGCCCACTCCTCCTCCTTGCATCTACATATTTATCTCTCATGTCTGCATAAAGGGAATTAATGAGCAAATTATTTTCACTGCCACTTTAACACATACTCTTGTCTCCTCCTCTACACTCTTCTTGTCTAGGTTTACGATCTGCCATAAAACAGAGGTGGTGAAGAACACATTAAACCCAGTGTGGCAGCCATTTACCATTCCTGTCCGAGCGCTCTGCAATGGCGACTATGACAGGTACTCCCTGGTTCTTGTCCACACAGCTGCTTCTTGTTTCTCTCACTACGAGTCTCGATTTAAACTTAGTCAGGCTTGTCTGATTATTTGCACAAACACACACACCGGATGTCCTCTTCCTCATTGATTCCTGCTGGAGCAATCTATCGATGACCTTCACGGCCCTCGATCAGTATCCCACCAACAATGTCCAGTGTGCTGATGGCACCTCTTACAGAACCACAAGCATCCTTGAGTTTAACCAGCAAGAATCAATCCATCCATCCATCGATTTTCCGTACGGCTTATCCTCACTAGGGTCGCGGGCATGCTGGAACCTGTCCCGACTATCTCAGGTACACCCTGAACTGGTCGCCAGCCAATCGCAGGGCACATATGAACAAACAACCATTCACAGTCACATTCACACCTATGGGCAATGAGTTTTCACCTATGAGTTTTCTATTAACCTACCATATGTTTTGGGAATGTGGGAGGAAACCGGAGTACCCAGAGAAAACCCACACAGGCACGAAGAGAACATGCACACTCCATACAGGTGAGGCCAGATTTAAATTTAAATTGATCCAAGATGGCGCCTACCAGTGTGGTCGCCTCGGTAACGCGCTCTCTAGTATTGTTTTTGTGTTTGTGTTTTTCGTCCGTCTTTGGAGACCTTACACGACTCACTTACACAAGGGGAGACCTGCTAACCATCAAGGAGGCTACTCCGGACTTTCTGTCACTAACTTTCGCAAATCCGCTCATTTTTTTCCCCGAGTTACTCACCGGAGCGGCGTCCGCGGTTTTCGGCGGATGGAGACAAGCGGCGCCACAGAGGGAAACGGGCCGGCATTCAGGTGAAACTCCGCAAGAGAGGACACAGATTGACGTTCCCGTCGATCCACCTCGCGAATGTATGCTCCCTACCCAACAAAATGGACGAGCTTCATCTTCTGTTAAAGACCAGTAAAGACTTCAGACGTTCCGCGGCCATGTGCTTCACGGAGACCTGGCTTTGCGACGCTGTACCCGATGGCGCCGTCATGCTTCCCGACTTCCACATTCATCGAGCGGACCGCGACATGGAATCATCGGTGAAAACAAAGGGCGGCGGGATATGCCTCTATATCAACAAAAAATGGTGTACGGACGTCACGGTGCTCAGCAAACACTGCAGCCCGCATTTGGAGTCGCTATTTTTAAACTGTAAACCATTCTACTCGCCATGTGAGTTTGCATCATTCATACTGGCTGGAGTCTACATACCGCCTCAAGCTAACACGAACGCCGCACTGCTAACGCTCGCCGAACAAGTCAACGAAATTGAAAAAAAACACCCGGACTCACCCCTCATTATTCTCGGGGACTTTAACAAAGCTAAACTCAACCACGAACTCCCCTAAATACAAGCAGCACATACCAGGGAAAATAATACTTTAGACCACTGCTACACTACGGTTAAAAACGCATACCGTGCTATACCTCGTGCAGCCCTGGGCTCGTCTGATCACTGCTTAATTCACTTAATACCGACGTGCAGGCAAGAACTTAAATGCGCGAAGCCTACAGTGAAAACAGTGAAAAAGTGGACCAATGAAGCCAAGATGGAACTTCAAAGCTGTTTAGACTGCACAGACTGGAGTGTCTTTGAAAATTCAGCTGGCAGCCTGGATGAATATACGGACACTGTTACATCCTATATCAGTTTCTGTGAAGACACACATTCACACATTCAACAACAACAAGCCGTGGTTCACTGCTAAACTTAAGCAGCTTCGCCAAGCTAAGGAGGACGCATATCAGAGCGGGGACAGGGCCCTGTATAATCGAGCTAGAAACCAGCTCACTAAAGAAATTAACATTGCAAAGAGGAACTATGCAGCAAAGTTGGAAAAACAGTTTAGCGCAAACAACTCTAAATCAGTCTGGCATGCATTCCAATCGCTGACTAATTACAAGCGACGATCCCCCCAAGCTGAGAACAATAGCACACTACTCAACGACTTGAATACCTTCTACTGCAGATTTGAAAAGGACACCCACCCGGCCGCACCCCCAACCACAATCACACCTCTGACTTCTGCGTTAACCATCCATGAACAGGATGTGAGACGCATTTTCAAACAACAAAAGATTAACAAAGCGGCAGGCCCGGACCATGTGTCCCCATCCTGCCTCAAAGTCTGCACGGACCAGCTTGCTCCAGTCTTCACTCAGATCTTCAATAGATCTCTGGAAATGTGCGAAGTTCCATCCTGTTTCAAACGCTCCACCATCATTCCAGTCCCCAAGAAACCTGCAATCTCGGGTCTGAATGACTACAGGCCTGTCGCTTTGACATCTGTGGTCATGAAGTCCTTTGAACGTCTCGTGCTGGACCACCTCAAGAGTGTCACAGGTCCCCTGCTGGACCCCCTGCAGTTTGCCTACCAAGTGAACAGGTCTGCGGATGATGCAGTCAACATGGGACTGCACTTCATCCTAGAACACCTCAACAGTGCAGGGACCTATGCGAGGATCCTGTTCGTGGACTTCAGCTCAGCGTTCAACACCATCATCCCTGAACTCCTTTCATCCAAGCTTCTCCAGCTCAGCGTCTCACCTGCCATCTGCCAGTGGTTTTACAGCTTTCTGACGGGCAGGACACAGCAGGTCAGGCTGGGGGAGGCCACCTCATCCACACGCAGCATCAGCACTGGGGCACCCCAAGGTTGTGTCCTCTCTTCGCTGCTCTTCTCTCTCTACACGAACGACTGCACCTCAGCGAACCCGACTGGCAAATGACACCACTGTCATCAGCCTCATCAAGGACGGTGACGAGTCTGCATATCGACAGGAAGCGGAGCGGCTGGAGCTGTGATGCGGCCGACACAACCTGGAGCTGAACACGTTCAAGACTGTAGAGATGATCGTGGACTTCAGGAGGCATCCTTCGCCACAGCTGCCCCTCACATTGTCCAGCTGCCTTGTGTCAACCGTCGAGACCTTCAAGTTCCTGGGAATTACAATCTCTCAGGACCTGAAGTGGGCGACCAACATCAACTCCGTCCTCAATAAGGCCCAGCAGAGGATGTACTTCCTGCGGCTTCTGAGAAAGCACGGCCTGCCACCGGAGCTGCTGAGACAGTTCTACACAGCGGTCATCGAATCAGTCCTGTGTTCTTCCATCACAGTCTGGTTTGGTGCTGCTACAAAAAAGGACAAACTCCGACTGCAACGGACAATCAAAACTGCTGAAAGGATTGTCGGTACCCCCCTACCCACCATTGAGGACTTGCACGCTGCCAGAACTAAGACAAGGGCGTGCAAAATCCTCTCGGACCCTCCGCACCCCGGTCACCAGCTCTTCCAGCTCCTTCCCTCAGGTAGGCGCTACCGATCAATGCAAACTAGAACTAGTAGACATTCCAACAGCTTCTTCCCTCTTGCAATCAACCTCTTAAACACCTAACCTATAATTCCATTACAACAAGCTGGCAATTTTTTGACTTGAGTTCGTTGTCACATTTCTGTGGGGCCAATTATGTATTACTCGTGCACTCACTGTAGTTGTCTCGCCATGCTGCACTATTTGCATATACTGGCCACTCATGCCAGAGTAGCATCTGCTCCATTTGCACACTGATTGAGGAGTATCTGTAACATTTGCACAACCAACATTGTCCCAGATTATCGCACTACTCGTCACTTTAAACCGCATACACTCCTTGAAGTCTCAGCGCCCTTTGCACAATGGTCATTGCACTGGACTATTGCAATATTAGTCATTCGAACTGCTCTAAGTGCTAGAGGACTCTGCATATTTTTGCACAATTGTTTTTTGTCAATGTCTTTATGTCTCCAAAGTGTTCTGTAAATTGACTGTCTGTTGTACTAGAGCGGCTCCAACTACCGGAGACAAATTCCTTGTGTGTTTTGGACATACTTGGCAAATAAAGATGATTCTGATTCTGATTCTGATTCTGATTCTGAAATGCAGGTCCTGAGAACAGTGAGGCAGACATGCTAACCAGTCGTCTACCGCGCCGGCGCAAGAATCAATGTCTTTTTTTTTTTCACGGTCACACAATTTTACTTTAGCCACATTCGTAGATCACTTCTCAGTATTGATTCTTACTTGAAAGCACACAATGAGTGATTTTATATCCGCACTAAATGCCTCGTTGTGCTCAGCTCCATTATCCTTTTTACAAAATAAACGCACGGTAACACTCAAATGGAGAAACGACAATGTGTGTAAATGGGTGATATTCAAATACAATTGAGGGAACTGACATCATGATTGTAGTACAGGAAGTAACTTGCTATGATGTGATCTCAAGTTCATACAGTTTTCTTCATAAAGTTGAACTTTTAAGGTTAAACGCACTTGACTCTGTTGGTTGATGTCCAGTTGTTGTTTACCATTGGGGAAAAAAAACTATACAAATAATTAATTCCAAAGTCAAACAGCCTACATCATAACACCTTTATAAACTGTACAGGTAGGGTAAAACAGTAAAACAATATTTAACACTCTCCTTTAATGATGATTGAAGAGTGTGTAATAAAATGCATGTCGCATCATCGCCGGTTGGAATGGCTCAAATATTTAGTAGCTCCATTGGGACACAGTGCAGTCTTACTCCTTTGAATGGAATTGCACTTAAATCAAAGTGTTTATTCCACATTCTTCATTTTCTTTAAACACATGCTTATATAAAACTTATTGAGAAAAAAAAAATTATATCCACTTTGCTTCCACTTACGCTTTACAAATAAAGGTCATTGGAGCCAATCCTCACTGACTTTTGGACGAGAGACGGGGTACACCCTTGTTTGGTCACCAGCCAATCGCAGGGTACAGATAGATGTAATACATTGCATTACAAGCCCAACCAACAAACATGTATTTCTATATTTGTTTCTCAAACAAGGAAACATATGTTTTTCCAACTAAGCCTATTAGTTGAATCAACATAAAATTTTAAGGCAGCCAGGTTACTTTTTCAGTAAAAGTTGACCTCACTGATAAGCTTAAGTGTAATCAATACCTCCAAATCGCATTATTTGTCAGGTCAACTAAATCACTTATTTTCTAAAATGACTGAGTGGAATACATAAAGACATTACTTTTCTTATTTTTTTTTTACACAAATAACATTTGATCACAAATCTATAAATTCATAAAACAATGAAAATATAATTTAAAAAATAACAGTTGCAAATTTAGAGGTGCTTTTAACAGTCTTTTAGAAGTTTCTGAATCTTACAATGCAAGTAATGTCTATGTATGGAGAACTGACACAGGTACAGTTTGAAATGCATTGACACTCATTTTTATTTTTTAAATCTGTCTCCCTCAATTTTTAATCTCATAAACTGTATTTCAGTCCCTTTGGATAGTCAATGTTGAGACTATACAAGTGGCCAATTAGGACAGCAAAGGCATCTGGAACACTTTTTAGCTGACGGATGATGATTTTGTCCTCCAGTATCACTGTAACATCCAGAATGTCTGTGAGCATATTGCCATCCTCAGCTTCTCCGGTCATGAAGAGTAGGTCTACATCGACCCCTCTTGCTATTTCCTTCTCCGGATCAGAAGCCTGATGAAAGAAGGTGAAACACAAGAATCAGGTATCCAAATTGAAAGATTCTAGTCCGCTAATTATCTGCAAATTAAGGCAAGGCCCTTGTTTGTATCGTCTGTTTTTACAAACGGTTTGTCTCAAAGGGGTTTACACAGCATCAAAGCATCCTCTGACCTTAGACCCTCATATTGACAGAGGAAAAAACAAAACACGCTCACCTCTGTCTCTTTCTCTGCTGCTGCCTGCACTGCTGTTGTTAACACACACCTTTCTCACCAGAGCAATCAGCTCATCTGCTTTAGCTGGACAGCAACCTTTACCCTGACTGACCTGTTGACGATGGGTTTTGTAGTCTTCTATGGCTGTGTTCGGAATGTCATGCCAACATACTATTAATACTAAGTATGATGTCAAATTGAGTATGTGATGTTCACTTTGTACTGTATACGCGAAATTCCCGGATGTAAACTAGATTATCAAGAATTTATGAGTATGTGGCGGGAGGTTTTTGCACATAACCAGCTGCCAGAAAATGCATTGTCTCTCCAGGCTACATGAAATGCTGCATTATAGGACACCAAAAGCTGTTTGGTGATAAATTTGGTTATAAACAACCTCCGAACTGTACATTATCCCTTACATATTTAACATCCATCCATTCATTTTCTGAGCCGCTTCTCCTCACTAGGGTCGCGGGCGTGCTGGAGCCTATCCCAGCTATGATTGGGCAGGAGGTGGGGCACATGCTGAACTGTTTACCAGCCAATCGCAGGGCACATACAAACAAACAACCATTCGCACTCACATCCATATCCACACCTCCGGGCAATTTAGAGTCTCCTATTCATGCATGTTTTTGGGAAGTGAGAGGAAACCGGAGTGCCCGGAGAAAACCCACGCAGGCACGGGGAGAACATGCAAACGCCACACAGGCGGGGCCGGGGATTGAACCCCGGTGCTCAGAACTGTGAGGTTGACGCTCTAACCAGTCGCCCACCATGCCGCCCATATTTAACATGTAAGGGAAAAATTCTGTCTATATGCCTTTCTTAGTGTGCTGTTAAAAAATGTTATGTATATGTATGACACACCTTACAGACTTGAAAGAAGTTCGAGGGATCCGCTCTCGTTCATTGTCACACATTTAACTCCATAACTTCAAAATATTCAGATATGTTGCCAAACAAATACTTCCTAGAGCGGTAATATACATTGTTCCAACACACTTGTGAACATGAAAAGTATAATTGTTTTACATATCCAGGATTTACCTGTTTTTTTTAGTTTTTTGTTTTGAGACCAAAATTGCCTTCGATAGGTGGGAAAATCCTGATATCAAAATGCTCTTGCTGAATTCAGATAGTTAGCTAACAGGCTATATAACTTACAGGGAGCTAACAAGGGGTAATATTTAGGATAATAGCTTAAGGAACCTGGTTTGGCAACCATTTTAACATTGCATAGAGTGGCGAACTACACCTTTATAAGTTACAAAAATCTTTATTTCCTCCTTATGTCGACTCCCGATACTCTGTCTGGGCCTCCTTGTAAAAGAAAATGGCCTCCTTTCCAGGGGGCAGTCTTGACCGGTCTTGACATGTTGGCTTGTGTGGGTTGTCACGGGGAGTTTTGCAGGGGCTACTCATATTTAATTGAGTCAACTCAGCAATCTGAGTTACCTGGACTGCTCTGATTTAACTGATGAGTTGACAATATTCGAATTTAATATTTCAAGTTGACCCAATGACCGAGGTACTTTTACTTGGACTGATTCAGAAAAATTTGTTGAGATAACAAAAAACCCAAATTCATTTTTACAGTGTACCTATTTATTGTCTTCAATTAACCAAAGATGCATGTTCTTGGAATTCGGAAGTAACCAAAGAAAACTCGCACAAGCATGGGCGAACATGCAAACTCCACACACGAAGAGGACCAAAGATGAAAATCTCAACTATGAGGCAGACATGCGAACCACTAACCACCGTGCTGCCCCACCTTCCATTAATTCTCTAATTACACTGTTTGTTGTATGCCTAGAATCCTTTCACATTAGTTTTAATAATATCATAAACGAATACATCATTCTTAGAATGAGGCTATTCACTTTCATGATTTTAGTTGAATTTCAAGAGTGATGGGGTTTAACAAGGTCAGTTATTTTAGGCAAAACAAAGTCAATAGAGGGACTTAGTATTAGAGACTACAAATGAGACAATACTGAATAAAATCTAATTAATAGTTTCTTCATTATGTTGACCTTGAGAATCCACTGCACTGCAGGAGAATCTAACACTATGATGAATTTCTCATCTTACTTACTTACATCGCACATTATGAATAAAGACACGTGTTATAAGGGATCAGAACTCATATCTCCCCTAGCTTATCTGTCTGCCTTTCATTTAGAAGTCAGTGATAGAAGGAAAACAAGCTATATCAGGAAGAAGCTATAAACAATGATGAAATAGAAGTGACAGGCACAGTATCTCTTCTGGAGGGTAAGAAAGTTTTGTGTGATACAATTTTTTGTCATAATGTGTGTGCCTACACTTGAAATCTAATTAAGGGGGATGCTGGGAAAATAAAGGATGTGTGTGAGATCAAACCCAAGAATGGATGAGAGCTGCTTGTTCATACCGAGGAGCTGTAGCGTGTAACAAAACATTGGGGGAAATTGTGCCAGCCAGAGTGTCACACATGAGCTCCAAAAGGGGTCACTAACCTGTCAGAGTCTATCATAGACTCTTGAGTGAGGTGAGCTTCAAAGGCGTACACACACACCAACACGTTGTGAGTAATGGAATATGACAAGTCACAAGCTGAAACGGTTCAAAATGCTGCAGGTCTTGGAATATGACCAAAACAGCATAGAAAACAGGTTATGCACTTGCTTGTTTTTCCTCTCCGTATTTCCATCCAACCTGTACAATCTAACATTGCCGTACATATGGTATTCTAAATGTGACACCCATACACAAGAAGCCAAGCACCGATAGCCACCAAATGCATTTAGATGCTCTGTTATAATGTGGGGGAAAAAACTCCACAGGAATCTGTACTTTAAGATCATCTACCTGATTGGCCTTATATGAGCATGCAACGTGGCTTGTAGCCTTTCTGAAATTAACAGTATGCCGGAGCATCAGTGCACCGCTGAGATGATTACCTCTACTGCAGGAACTAGTTATTAAAATCAAAAGCAAATGCAAGGCTTTTTCAATGCTACCTTGAACTCAGCAGACTTACACAGTACGTCCTTTTTGTACTTGTAGTAAGAGGTACCGGTACGTATCATTTCATTTCATTAGTTTCTGTATGATACCATATCAGTCCTTTAAAATATTTCCAAAATGTTAGGACACAATATCTTTTTAGTAGAAGATCAATCAAGACTTTACTTACTGTTATGATTTAAGGTCTCTGAACATGTAATTTATTTGCATTCAAGGTCCATAACTATTTTGTACCATTATTTTGAATGGCTCAAAAGTGCGTGGACAAAGTACAAGCCACCCTCATTTAGTGCTTGTGTGAACTGTAGGTCTCGCCACCCACACTTTTTTCTTGAGTAAGTTAAAATCCCTATCAGCTGAAATCATATATTTGTTTCTAAACAAAATGTACATGTTTGAAATATGGGTGGGTTAATCGTTATTAATTAATTACGAGCAAATTAATTAGTTAAAAAGATGAGCTAATTTTAATCGCATTTTGTGTTTCAAACAATGGGGAACCTTTGTCAGTGCACGATTTCCTGGTACACAGCTTACACTGACGCACACGTCGGACCTCAGGTACCAAAATAAAGAAATTGGATGAAACAGCGTTGCTTGGAATGATAGGAGGTGAATTTCAATTTTTTTAAATCTGTCTGATGTAAGCCTTGATAAGCTTGGGTTTGTGCAATTTTTTTTATACCACCGAAGCACTTAAACCTTCCGACATGTGATCAAACCTTTCAACTGTCATGCAGAAACCATTTAAAGGCAATACTGTTATCAAAAAAAAAAAAAAAAAAAAAAAAACTGTCCTAAAATGGTGCTTTAAATTTAGGTCTGGTTAATTTTGGTCAGGGATCTTTTCTATTAGTTTTTCTACTGTTTTGTATTGCAATTCAATTAAATGCATTTTTCCAGAGTTAACAATATTCCCGTCTTTGTCAATCAGCTGACCACCAAAATCTATTTAAATTAAACCATGTTGCCAAATATTGTTATAAGATTAAAATGCGATTAATCATTTACAAAGCCTCTATTTAATTGGATTTTTTTTTTTAATCAAGTCCCACCCCTAGTTTGAAAATTGCTGAAAAAGTGCAAAGACTGTGAACCGTGCATGTAGTAGGCCGACTGAATTGTAGAGATATAGCATTAAACTGTTCTTCACAAGCACATCCGTCTCACAGTTCTGAGGACCCGGGTTCAAATACGGCCTTCACTCTGTGGAGTTTGCATGCTCTCCCTGTGCCTGCGTGGGTTTTCTCCAGTTACTCCGGTTTCCTCCCACATCCCAAAAACATGCCTGGTAGGTTAAAGGTCAGAGGGCAAAGATGTTAAAAATGTTCTTGATAAGTCTAGAACCCCTTTACAAACCAAAACTGCCTTTTCAAAGTGATTATATAGGAGACATACAGCAGTTAATTCGATAAATATGATTCAGAATGCACCTGCTTTTTACATCCAGCGCCTTCCGGTCTTCGGCTCTATCCGGCACTTTGACGTAACACGAGCCAAATAGCCTGTTCATTTGGCCTTGTGTGCTATTGTTCCATGCTGTTGTTCCCATCGTTGTATATTTGTTGTCGTATGATTTAGCGATGTCAGGATTGTTTATTGTGTGGCATTTGGTTGTACAAATGGTTCAGGCAGTGGCAAGAGTTTTTTTGGGCTTTCCAAGTGAAAAAGGAATTTGTGAACAGTGGATAGGGAAAGTCAATCGACAGGGGAAGAAACGTGGTCAGCTATGGGTGCCTAGCAAGCATTCCGAACTCTCTGTTGATCACTTCGAACCGGCATGTTTTGAGAAAGACTTAGGAGAAAGCATTGGATACGGAGATAGAGGCTGAATCCAGCTGTGGTGCGAACTATTTTTCCTACGGCCATCGGGACCTCAACCGCCACCAACAGAACTAAATGTTGCAGCCACCACGGTGCAGCAGCGAAGCGGCGCAGACAAGAGGTGAGGATTTCCTTGTATATACCTACCACTCTATTATGGTTATTATGCACTGGGCAGTAGGGGAAAAAAGACCCACGAAGTACTTTTCCGTACTGTCGTCTGTACTTTTGCCTATATGACAAGCCAACAGACACGGCAAAGTCTTTGTGTGTGGCGTGTTATAAAGAGACTCGAGCGGGGGTACAAAATATATAGGAATACTGCATACTATGTAAAAGCTTGTGCCATGTCACTGAAACATATATGAATATATGATACGTAAAGTCGCGCTAAAAAATATTGGCACCACCGGGGGTGCCATTATTTCTCGCCGTGGCTTTTTCTGTTGTACAGCTACTACTTGGGCGCTCGTCGTTATCACTGTCAGGTTCCGACCTCCTGATCGGCTCAAACATGTACGGTTTGACGATGCCAAGTTCAGTTGGATGCTCCTGTATGTCGAAATCCTCCTCCTCCTCCTCATATTCCAACACGTTGCTCGCCATTGCGTATAGAGTGTAGCGTGCTGCGTTTGTCAATTGCAACGTCATCCTTTACACAATGATGCCAATTTTTACTGCAGTGCCGCCTGAGGGATCGAAGGTCATGGGCATTCAATGTTGGTTTTCAGCCTTGCCGTCTACATACAGAGATTTTGCCAGATTCTCAGATTTTCTTTGGTCATATTATGGACTGTATAATATAGTATGAAATTGCAGGACTGTTTTCTCATGCAGTTGTCACAAAGTAGGTAACCTTGCCCCATCCTTGTGAACAACTGAGCCTTTCTGGGATGCTCCTTTTTGACCTAATCATGACACTCATCTGTTTCCAATTAACCTTTTCACTTGTGGAATTAACCTTTTCACTTGTGGAATGTTCCAAACAAAAGGTGTTTTGTGAGCATTCCTTAATTTCCCAGTCTTTTGTTGCCCCTGTCCCAGCTTTTTTGGAACATGTAGCAGGCTTCAAATTCAAAACGAGAGAATATTTTCAAAAAATAATGTTAATCAGTTTGAACATGAAATATTTCTTTAGAGTTTATTCTATTGAATTTAGGTTCAACAGGACATGGACATCATCTTGCACAACGTCCCAACTTCATTGGAATTGGGGTTTGTGTTAAAATAGATTGTAACGCAAAACAACATCATCTTTCTACAAAAAGAATGCACAGTTGGTTAGCCCTTTTTCCTCAAGTGGGTATGTGATCCAACACTGACAGTAGACTTCAGTTTGTTAGAGGGAGAAAAGGGCATAAGAAAAAGAGAAGAAGCATAAGAGGCTAACAATAGAGGAGGAATGGCAGTTGGTCGAAAAGGGAACCACAATGAGTCACGCAGTGTTACAAAAAAGAAAAGAGAAGTCCAAAGATTATGTTACAGTAAGAGTTTAGTTTTACTATGAGAGATCAGGATGAGCTAAAAGGAGATGTGGACATGACATATTCTGTTTCTCGGCTATGCCTTGAATGATCTAGCTTTTATTTCTCAAAACAACTCGAAGCGACAATGGAATTTTTTGTTATTTTGTTCATTCTGAGAACATCAAATCCTCAAATGCTAAGAGTCACAGTCCAAACCCGTCCTTGAACTTCCACTGCACTTTTAATCCATGATTGTATGATGATTCTCGTATGATTCATCAGCCTTTTTACACCACTAATACAGACCAATTAAAATGATCAATTAGATGACAGAAAAAAACTCACTTTTATGAATTACAAAAATATCAATGTGATATACTATATTTCATATTACAGCTCCTGACAGCACCGGTAATCGGTAGGTCACATAGTCAGGCCATTTATGTTGTAATAAGGGCACACAATGTGAGCTGTGCAGTATTATTACCATTCAGTAGAATTGGGTTGGGAATGGGGGAAGTTACGGATTTCCAGTGGAAAAATGGCAAAGAATTGAATTATTCAGATCTGCACCAAAAAAAAGTTATTGCTACTACCACACCTCCACAAAGTTTGATGGAAATCTGGTGTGTCTTTTTTGGTATCAAAAGAGTTAATAAAGCTCAATCTGTCAGATATTGATTAATTTAACAGCATTCATATTATTGTGGTTGTAGGTTGCAGTGCTGTAGACCTGTATTGCTTATTAGAGTGAGGGGCAGTAATTGATTGATTAATCAACAGCAAATCGATTATCAAATTAATCAACAACTATTTTTGATTAATCATTTAGAGAAATTTTTTAATTTGAAATTGTCGAAGTCCTCTGATTTCAGCCTCTCAAGAGTAAATATTCTGCAATTTCTGTAGTCTTCAATGACTGATTATCTTTGTGTTAAAAAAAGAAGACATTTGCAAACATCTGCTTTTGTTGTGGAAAACAATGATTAACATTTTTGCCTATTTTCTGACGTTACGGACCAAACCACTAACTCAATCATAATCATATGTTTGTCTCAATTTGAAATAATGTCCTGTTTTTGAATAAAGGGATTGAAATTAAAATGTTATTTTTATGTGATTCTTCGATGAATTGAAAATGCAATCGACAGATTAATCCATTATTAAAATAATTGTTAGTTGCAGCCCTATATTAGAGTTGTTTCCAGAGGCACAGGTGGCTGGTAGCGTGCTCTTATATGCACCCTTCAGTGAGGCAACGTACTCTCTGCCTCATCTTGCGCATTTTTGTGGGATCAGCAAAACTAAGTACATTATATTATATTAGAAACATTAGCCTGACTATGGAAAATTAGAGTGTATACTGTATTAAAAGTCTGGAAAAATTGGAGAGACGGAAACGCGCACTTACCAAATACAATCATCGTCAACCCAGTTTGTATATGCTTGTGCAATCTGAGGTGATAATTGGCTGCTTACTGCCTCACTAAACATCTCACCCATGTATTTGAAAAGGAAATATGCAAATTAAGCACTTTTGATCATTAAAACATGAATGTTATTGGATCAAAAAGAAAATATAATGTACAGACCAGTGAACTTAAATTGAAAGGAATTTTATTTACAGTAATCATAACTTGGATATTGGCTGTGCTTCACCTGTATCCCCTGACCGCAAGCCTTTGGTTTCGAATATTTTGGTTGCCTCATTTAGCTCTTTCTCTTTCATGTGGTCATATTATTAAGGACTCTTAATGATGATAATGAGTAATGATAGTAATAACAATAATAAAAATATGTATTATTAGAATAATATGCTGTATGTGTAATCAATTTAATATCTTTGAGCTTTGACAAGTTTTCCCCAAAGCTTTGAGCAATGTTTAATAAATGAATGTACAGTAGTGATTTAATTAAAAACTCCCAAAGCTCATTTCTTCCATATTAACAAGCACACTGACTCTAAGGTTTTCTATTTTCACCCGTGGCAAATATTGCTAGGCGATCTTTGTAATTACAGGCGAAGAATGATTCAGTATTAAATGTATTCCACTTTTTTTCACTCGCTCAATCACATGTACCTCCATTACTGGAGATGAGTAATTTCATTAAAAGAAGCCTGACAATGGCAGGAGATAACGGTGGCAGATTAGTTCTGGTGTATGTTGTGTATGTTGTTCAGAGATTTAAAGGGGGGCACTAAATGATCTGAAAGTCTTATGATCCATGTTAGGGAGTTTTATTTTAAATCACAGCCCATACGTGTCAGAACAATTTAATTTCCCTAATACGTGTAACACAGTGCGCACAGGCTTTAATTTAATTATCGTCCACAAACTGGTCTAAAGAGAAGTTATTGCCACTTTTTCTTCATTTTCTCAATTTTCTCAATGCCACCTGATTTAATGCACTCTGTCTTTTTACATTTGAGAGAGAAGCATGGCGTTTCCCGTACTGGTGTGACAAGCACACATTCTCTTGCTCAAATGCTTGAAGATAACCTCAAAAGAACAACCTGTCACCACACAGCAACAGAGGCCAGATGTCAGGGAACTAGTTTGGCTTATTCTAGGCATCTGTCCTCTGTGACAGCTTTCTTTGAATCTGGGCAGGTGGAACGTCTTATGTAAGGCAAAGTTAGCAAGGAGGAGAGACATTGGGATGAGATCAGTGGAACTCAGCAATGAAGGTGCCTAAAAAGTTTTTTTAGGTACTTTCCTTTCAGGAAGGAAAAAAAAGTCTGCTGTACTACACTACACTGCAGTGTAACAAATCTTTTCTGATGTTTTTCTGCATATGGACTTTAACGTGTAGCCATTTGCAAGTTGCATATTTTAGGTAGAATGTGTTGAATTCGTTACTTGCAAGGTAAAGCCAAGTGTGCTACACTTTTTGAATAAAAACAATAATTGCAAAACACTTTTCTACTATTCTTAAAGCACACACATAGTGGTAGCGCTATGGTCAAATTAAATTTGTTCTGTCGTACTGGTTGAATGCTTAGTTATTCGTATTTTGAAAATGAAAAAAATCCTATAGAAAGAGCTAAAAAAAAATCCTCTCTCGTCGAACTGTTAACTGCTAACCACTAGCTATCAATTAACACTTTTTTGTTTTTTTTCTTCTAGTAAAATCCCCTAAACATGATATGTTATTAGTCATCATAACACAGACTATAAAATGCTACATATCGGGCTTGTATTTGGGGGAAGGGATGGCAAGTGTTTGTAATACTGCTGATAGTTGTGATGACAATTATCAGGGGATGAAAAGAATGTGTTTCGTATTGTGTATTGTACTACAGTACGAGTAAAACATATTCCCACAGACAACCATAAAAAGTTTATGTCGGGTGCTAAAACACTCCCACTGTCACGCAAAGGGCACTGAGCTGATGATTCCCTACGCCGATGGGTTTTTGCATAATTTGCTGAATACCAAATAAAAAAAACCCAAAAAAAAACAGTTCTCTCTCCTACTCCTCTCCACTTGCGTTATTATACATCTACTCTACCTGTAGAGGCTTTTCACATCAGAATTTAGCAGGAGAATTAGTACTAGCTTCAAGCATTTTATTGTAATTACTATCGTTGCATGAAATTGCTACACCCTAGCCCTCTAACTGATTTGAAAAATCTTCTTTTTTTTTTTAAATGTAGTGTTTTCCGTATTTGGTGAGTGTTTTGCTGATGGCTTTGCACATACAAATAGCACAAGTGGAGTGAAATTGTTTACAGGGCTGGAGGGGCTGTAGAATAAGTGAAGAGCTTCAGATGGTGCAAGCTTGTTGCATTCATTGAATGTGGCCCTCAATACAAGAAACAAGCAGGCAACCTGATCCTCATTTTGCTGGAACAGAGTCCTGCTCAAACATAAAGAATGGGGTTCAACAAGTTTGTATGATATCCCAATTCTTGTGAGAACATATGGACCTGCAGGAATCCACTAAATGTCGGACAAATGCACATAGCAGTGTGGCTCTTGAAATGAATTTCTGCACTGAGTGGATTGAATATATAAGCAGCTTGAACCACAACGTGAAAGTGAGTTGGTTCCAACACATTTTCGTTATTTTCCAAACAACTTTCTCATGTATCATGTCTCTGTCGGATTCTTTCTCCAGAACAATCAAAGTGGAGGTGTATGATTGGGATAGAGACGGCGGGTGAGTGGAATTGTCTCTTTCTCAATGTTTACCTGATTGTTTGTAACTCACCAGTTGTCCAACTGAGTAGCACGTTTTTCCTCTTTCCAGCCATGACTTCATTGGGGACTTCACCACCAGCTACCGAGAGTTAGCTCGAGGGCAGAGCCAGTTCAATGTGTACGAGGTAATTCATTAGTGCTTTTATTTTTACTATACAGGTATTTCATTTGCGGGGGATAGTCAAAATCTAAATTAGCATCTGAAGTATTGAATTTCTAACTTCCATTGGCATCTCTAACATTTTTGTTGTATCGCCTCATCCATACTCTTGTCTGTGAATAAGTTGTAACTAAAAGAAAATCTTCCAAAGAGAAAAACAGTGCGGCTATATTCACTGACACTGCTGCATGAAATAGGATAACTAAATCCAACATCAGAGGTATTTTTCAGTGCATCTCAGTTTAAGAACTCTCAATATAGCTTTTGACTTTCAGAAAGAACTCACTTACTGTGCAGGTATATGTTTCAGTTTTGATTCTAACAGCATGGGACATACTATAATCTGTCTTTTGTCAATTGTATTTTCAAGTATGTTGGCATTTTTTTACTTTATTTTAAATGTAGCAATAACAAATATCTGAATCAACGAAAAACAACAAAGAAGACATGTCAGGATCTTTATGCTGCCATGGTTCGCTAGCCTCACCCCGAGGATAAATACCTGTCTTTTGAATGTCATCTCCATTATGTGTTACTCTTGATTCTTCTCTACCTCCCAGGGAGTCTGAAAGGCCCTTTTACTTTTTGCATCAGCAGATTGTTCAATGTGTCAGACAAATTGCTATCGCTCCATGTTAAATTAGGGGTTGTCACTTTCATGCCTTAAATCCATAAAGAATCAATGAGCTGAGACCTCCTTGGTCTCAAAATTGACATTTCTCTCTTGCTCTCCAACCCGTCAAACGTGAATCGTGCACCTTGAGCCTGCTGTCCACTACATCCATCAATACACATTGTATTTGGACATGTCAGTGTTTGCGTGTCTGATTGGCATGCACAGGATACCAAGGGGAAAGTGTTAAATGTGGTGTTTATAAGTGCTCTATTGTGCGTCATGCATGTGTTCACACACACATGAGAACATTTTGTACCTTTT
The DNA here is from genome assembly GCF_024500385.1 of Phyllopteryx taeniolatus. NCBI lineage: Eukaryota > Metazoa > Chordata > Actinopteri > Syngnathiformes > Syngnathidae > Phyllopteryx > Phyllopteryx taeniolatus. The sequence goes on from NC_084510.1 coordinate 14,849,516, forward strand.
TCTCTTAATGAAGGGAACATGACCAGTAGTTTCATACAAAGATGTGCATGTTGCTAGTATGAACGCTAACATTAAAGACAAAATCTACATCCATCCATCCATCCATTTTCTGTGCCGCTTCTCCTCACTAGGGTCGCGGGCGCGCTGGAGCCTATCCCAGCTATCATCGGGCAGGAGGCGGTGTACATCCTGAACTGGTTGCCAGCCACTCGCAGAACACATACAAACAAACAACCATTCGCACTCGCATTCACACCTACGGGGAATTTAGAGTTGTCGGCATTTATACAATTTTTTTTTTTTTTTTTTATCAGTCCAAGACAAATAAGTTTCTCTAATTGGTTTCTTTTTTTATTTGTAGGTTATAAATACCAAGAAGAAAATGAAGAAAAAGAAATATGTCAACTCTGGAACTGTGAGTGCCTGCACCGAATCAAAGCTGGAAGTTTTCCTCTTTTGTGCTTCACTGTTACTTCTCTTGTTCACTGATTCACTCCAATTATCACATTTGGTAGAGGGTGTTGTGAAAATGGAGTATATTTGGTGTATAAAATATCGATGGCGCCACAGTATGAGCAGTACATCACAGTTTTGTGCACATTAATCTGGTACATTGCACTCTGTAGGTGACTTGTTCATTGGTTCATTTAAGTATTTTCACAAAAACAAAAATCATGGCGTTTCAGAACTTGAATGGCATTCAAACACTTAGATCACAATGTTAGATGTCAACAAGCAATTTGCTCCCATCATCTACACACTTGTCTCGGGCAAAGTAAATTACTAATCATCTAAACGTGGCTTTCTCTTCTCGTCTGCCAGTGTGGCAAACACAAAGTCATTGATGGGAAGCAAGGCTCTAGGTGTTTGGCCATCAAACCAAATCTTTATAGTGTTCAATCGAACTTGTATTTTTTTCATTCTTTCTTTTAGGTGACCTTGCTCTCATTCTCTGTTGAGTCGGAGTTCACATTCTTAGATTACATCAAAGGAGGGTAAGTGCACATTTTGTTCTTTGACTAACTTTGAATTCAATGAATGCTGCTATTAAGGTTTAAAATTAGTGTAAGAATTGTCATTCCGTCAGTAATGCTGAGTTATGTAGTCGCCAAAGAATGAAATGAACTGATGATTTTAACACTGGTTACAAACATCACATCATACCATAATAATCTCAAGATACCATGCAAATATGTGCACTAGTAGCTATGAGCAGTAAGTGAGGAGGACATCAGCACAATCTGATTATATATTGTTTATATCAAGGTATGACATCATTGCCACATCTTTGCTGGTCTGGCTATGATGGAGAAAAAGTCTAATATTTCCGAATGGAAAATAAATAGCTTGACTGTCCTCAGCAAGCCACAAACCATTTTGTTTTGTTTATTGTTATTATTTTAATCCCTTGAGCAATGGCTCTGCTACAAATGGTTTGAAAAAGCAAGAGAATAGAAATAACTAGAAAATTTGTTTTTGATGCATGACAGCAGTACTGTAGATGCTTGCCTCTCGGCAGTTTGCTGCTACCTGAATATGTTCACCTACTTAGTGTTAGTTAGTGTTTGGCGGGGAATTACATACCAGATATTCATCACAACAACAGCTCAACCACTTGTTAGTGCTCTAATTGTGATGAAGTGGGTCAATTTAGTGTCAGATTTGGCAAACGCTGTAACCATGAATATAAAAACTACTCTGATTGTTGATATAAATAACAAGTACCAGGCCAAGTAATAATCGAATCTAGCCAGTCTGTTGATTTTTTTTCCAGCAGGGAATACAAAAAGGATGAAAAATGATAAACTCCGAAAATATAAAAAAGCCGACAATTGTTCTGTGTCGAATAAGTTTCAAAACATTAAATTGAATTAGTATGAAGCTGTTTGTGGTAAAAGTGCAATCTTAAGACTGCTCAGCAGAGGTGAGACCAAGTCATTGCTTTGCAAGTCGCAAGTCTCAAGTCTTTGGAGTACCCCGCCTCCTGCCCGAAGATAGCTGGGATAGGCTCCAGCACTCCCTTATCCCATCCCTTATCTCTTGTGAGGATAAGCGGCTTAGAGAATGGATGGATGGATGGATGGATGGATGGAACACAAGTTTGTCTTCTTGTTGTAAAGGTAGAATTTCATCCATGTATGGTATCTCAATCGGAACAAGTCCCAAGTCATCAAATTCATGACTCGAGTCTGACTTGAGTCCAAGTCATGTAACTCGAGTCTGCTACTCAGACATACAGTAAATTAAACACTTTTGGTTTTTCTTCACCAGTTGGTTAAAGTCTGTCTTAGTGAGCTTTGTGGCGATACAAAAGTAATCCACCCATTTGGCAGTGGAGACATGTTAGAAAGAAAAAGCTAAATAAATGTAGTTTAGTACTGATCTGTGTACAACCTCAGGGGTTTTCAACAGTAGAGGTTCCACTGTTTATCAATATTGTGCTATAAATGTTAACCCTAGAAAGAGCCTTTGGGGTCTTCCCATTGTAGAACTAATAATGCCTTATTCGATTCTATTTTGGTTGTACATTATTTGCACAGAGGACAGCATACATATTATCCGTAAATTCATAGAAAATGAGGACAAAAACACTACATTTTGGTGGATGTAGATGTAGTAAATATATATTGCCTGGAGAGAGGAGTGTAGCAGATACTACTGTGTTTGTGTTGGCAGTCGTTCCTGAGACTGCAGCGTGAAGTGTCAAAGAATCTCCAAAGATGTCACAGCTTCTTTTCCAACATTGACCTTTAAATCAACAGTCCACACACACACACACACATTGCACATACAGGGACGTATACACACTGAATGGTCCTTTCTAAGTACAGAACGACATCACTGTCACAGCATTTCCCGCAGCACGATGATGTATTGAAGAGGACTCATGAATAATACAAATAAGTGTAATTAATGCTAAGGTTGGCAGGGTCGGTGTTGGCATATTCTCAGTGCCCGCCTAAAACTGAAAGGTTAATGTGAATCTTTAAGCCATTCATTTGGTTATCATTCTCCCGCCTTCCTCTGGGTTGGCTCTCACATGTAATGAGGGGCAGTCATTTGGGCCCCCCGAGATCTCGTCACTGTGCCGTAAATTAACAAGAAGAAGGCAGAACTTCATCACCGAGGAAGAATTAGATTATGATTTGTTCTTAAGTGCGCCATCACTTTAATTACTCGTTGGAAAGTCGCTTCATCCTTCTAGTGCTCTTAGTGGAGGTGAAAGTCGGATAAGTACACTGGTATAATCAATTCAATCTTTCTTTGCAAACCGAGGGACCACTTTATGCTTGACTGCATATGACAAATGGCAATAACAAATTGAAGTACTGATGGCTTTTCGACCTCATATGGCATCATAGGAAATGATCTATGGAACTTGATGAGGAACGTTTAGTATTCCTGCCTGTTCTCGCTCAAAATGTTTCTCCTCATTTTTTCTTTCTACCCCCCTTCTAGGACGCAGATCAATTTCACTGTGGCTATTGATTTCACAGCATCTAACGGTGAGTGATACAAAGTGTATGTGTGAGGCTGTGGAAAGCAAGGACAGATCTTTGACTGTGGCATGTCCAATTTTGGAATCAATCACACAAACAGACATGCAAGCGGGTGCCTTGGTTGGATACTGCACAAACATTGTCACCTGCAAGTGTTGACATTTGCTCCGTTGATGTATGGTAAATAAAGCTAATAGCTGGCAAAGCGGAAGACAAAAACACTCAAGGTTGTGTGAAAAGATGTTTCTACTCTCAACAATGTCTCCATGCTGTAACATTTTATTATTTTTCTTCTTTGGGCTGACACTGAGCCTTTAGTTTAGCTTACCTTGATGCAACCATGTAAAGTGATATTGTTTAATTGGATGATACAGTATAATGACAGTGGCACATCTGTCATTATGATACTTGTGGATAACTATTGTTATATATAGTCAATATTCTGATTTCCCAATAAAGCTTAATTGTGAATGACCAAATAATATGCCATTGCAGTGGGGATATTTGGAAAGGTCTCAGGCGTCGACAAGCACTCCAACAAGCCAAAGCACAGTAATAAATGTGTTAAGTTTGAACTTTAGAAGTCATACAGTAGTACTGTATGCCTCATTAGAGTTCTTTTAGCAATGATAGCTACAATAACTATACTGTATAATTTCTTCATTTATATTGTATGTATAAGTTTTTGTCACATCTAGTGTCACTTTCACAATTGAGCATGATCCTTTCCAAGATGCTGGTCGACCCTCTTTCAAGAAATATTGGTTGAATTCCAGTGTATCTTTGGGGTATTTGACTGCATATTATACTTGTATGAAATACAGTCAAACTGTACCCCAGATGTCAGAATTGATTGTCCATGACAAAGTGAACAATTATCTAAAATAAATACACATAGTCAAGGGAAAACTATAATGTGATTGATTGAACGATCAGTTGATTGATTGATTAATTGATTGAATTCTTTATTTTAAACATGTGAAAGTGACCTAAAAAGAACAACAAAACATACACACGAAATTAAATAAAATAAAAAGTTAATTTATACATATTCAAAAAGGAGTAGGAAGAAGTAAAATGTATTTATTCCTACCCCTATCTCTACTTCCTTATAATCCTATATAACTATTACTTTATCAATTATGGTACTACAGTAATACTGTATAATAATAAGTAAGAAATATTAATATATACACATCCTTATTCCTATATACACTAATACAATAATACAAATGATTATATAAGTAACAGCAGTATCTTAGGTTTTACTGAAAAGAAAAGAAAAAAAACAACCACAACACAGCAAAAACAGGCATTAAAACAAACACTTATACCTATATAATATACATATAAATTTATTTATTGTCCTATATAATAATAATAATAATATATTATTATTATTATTATTTATTATTATTATTATTGTATTAAAATTGATACCAATTCCTTCTCATATTTAGTAAAGATCATTTGTTTGTATCTGTTTTTGAATTGGTTGACATTTGGACATTGTTTCAGATCCACAATCAGTCTCTTCCATAGTGTCACTCCATTATTTGATATGCAGAATTTCTTTAATGTGGTTCTATATTTTTGGATTCTAAAGTTTGCCATATCTCTTAATTTATACTCCCCCTCTCTTTCTTGAGACATTTTATTTTGTAAATTGCTTGGTAATAAATTGTTCCTGACTTTGTAAAGACTTACTTTGTTTAAGTTCCACAATATCATTATTTTTTTATTATTTTAGACTTTACAAATAACTGATTAGTGTGTTCAAGATACCTACCTTATGTACTACTCTAATTGCTCTTTTTTGCAGTATGAAGAGTGGATTTTGTAAACTCTCATACAGTATGTATTGGCCCAAATTTCTGTGCAGTAATTTCGTTAAGGTAAAACCATCCATCAATTTTCTTCCGCTTATCCAAGGTCGGGTCACGGGTGCAGTAGCTTTAGTAGGGAAGCCCAGACTTCCCTCTCCCCAGCCACTTCCTCCAGCTCTTCCAAGGGGATCCCGAGGCGTTCCCAGGCCAGCCAAGAGATGTAGTCTCTCCAGCGTGTCCTGGGTCATCCCCAGGGTCTCCTCCCGGTGGGACGTGCCTGGAACACCTCACCAGGGAGGCGTACAGGAGGCATCCTAAACAGATGCCCGAGCCACCTCATCTGGCTTCTCCCAATGCGGAGGAGCAGCGGCTCTACTCCCCTCACAGATGTCCAAGCTTCTCACTCTATCTCTAAGGGAGAGACCGGACACCCTGCGGAGGAAACTCTTTTTGGCCGCTTGTATCCGGGATCCTGTTCTTTCTGTCACGGCCCACAGCTCGTAACCATAGGTGAGGGTAGGAATGTAGATGGACCGGTAAATAGAGCGCTCCGCCTTTCAGCTTAGATCGTTCTTTACCACAACGGACCGATACAAAGTCCGCATCACTGCAGATGCTGCCCCGATCCACCTGTCAATCTCCCGTTCCATTCTTCCCTCACTCGTAAACAAGACCCCGAGATACTTGAACTCCTCCACTTAGGGCAGGATCTCATCCCCTACCTGGAGAGGGCACTCCACCCTTTTCCAACTGAGGTCCATGGTCTCAGATTTGCAGGTGCTGATTCTCATCCCAGCCGCTTCACACTCGGCTGTGAACCGCTCCAGTGTGAGTCTGAGATCACGGCTTGATGAAGCCAACAGAACCACATCATCTGCAAAAAGCAAAGATGCAATACTGAGGCCACCAAACCGGACCCCCTCTACGCCTTGGATGCGCCTAGAAATTCTGTCCATAAAAGTAATGAACAGAATCGGTGACAAAGGGCAGCCTTGGCGGAGTCCAACCTTCACCGGAAACGAGTCTGACTTACTGCCGGCAATGCGGCCCAAACTCTGACACTGGTCGTACAGGGACCGAACAGCTCGTATTAGGGGGTTCGACACCCCATACTCCCGAAGTACCCCCCACAGGACTCCCTGAGGGACACGGTCGAACGCCTTCTCCAAGTCCACAAAACACATGGGGACTGGTTGGTCGAACTCCCATGCACCCTCGAGGACCCTGCCGAGGGTGAAGAGCTGGTCCACTGTTCCACGCCCAGGACGAAAACCACACTGCTCCTTCTGAATCTGAGATTGACTTCCCGACGGACACTCCTCTCCAGCACCCCTGAATAGACCTTACCATGGAGGCTGAGGAGTGTGATCCCCCTGTAGTTGGAACACACCCTCCGGTCCCCCTTTTTAAAAAGGGGGACGACCACCCCTGTCGCCCACTCCAAAGGCACTGTCCCCGATGTCCATGCGATGTTGCAGAGGCATGTCAACCAGGACAGCCCCACAACATCCAGAGCCTTTAGAAACTCCGGGCGAATCTCATCCACCCCCGGGGCCTTGCCACCGAGGAGCCCGCCTCACCGACTCTGCTTCCTTATGGGAAGGCGTGTCAGTGGAATTGAGGAGGTCTTCGAAGTATTCTCCCCACCGACTCACAACGTCCCGAGTCGAGGTCAGCAGCGTCCCATCCCCACTATACACAGTGTTGATGGTGCACTGCTTCCCCCTCTTGAGACAGAATTTCCTCAACGACGTCCGGAAGTCGTTCTCCATGACCTCACCGAACTCCTCCCATGTCCAACACCACTCGGGTTCTGATCAGGAGGACCGTTCCTCCCAATCACGCGCTTCCAGGTCTCACTGTCATTGCCCACGTGAGCATTGAAGTCCCCCAGCAGAATGATGGCATCCCCAGCGGGAGCACTCTCCAGCATCCCCTCCAAGGACTCCAAAAAGGGAGTACCCACCCTGAACTGTTGTTTGGTGCATAGGCACAAACAACAGTCAGGACCCATCCCCCCACCCGAAAGCGGAGGGAGGCTAACCTCTCGTCCACCGGGGTGAACCCCAATGTACAGGCGCCGAGCCGGGGGGCAATAAGTATACCCACACCTGCTCGGCACCTCTCACCGTGGGCAACTCCAGAGTGCAAGAGAGTCCAAGCCCTCTCAAGAGGACTGGTACCAGAGCCCAAGCCGTTTGTGGAGGGGAGCCCGACTATATCTAGAACTTTTCGACCTCACACACCAGCTCAGGCTCCTTCCCTGCCAGAGAGGTGACGTTCCACATCCCTAGAATCAGCTTCTGTAGCCGGGGATCGCCTTCGGCCACCGCCCAGCTCACACCGCACCCGATCCCTATGGATCCACGTTATCCATCCGGGCTGTGCCCGGCCGGGCCCCATGGGTGCAGGCCCAGCCACCAGGCGCTCACCTTTGAGCCCCACGTCGAGGCCTGCCTCCAGAGGGGGGCCCCGGTGACCCTCGTCCGGGCAAGTGAAACTGATAACCATTTGTCTTATTCATCATAGAGGTTTTTGGAGCCATGCTTTGTCTGGTCCCTCACCTAGGACCTGTTTGCCATGGGTGACCCTACCAGGGGTGTGAAGCCCCAGACAACTTAGCTCCTAGGATCATTGGGACACACAAACCCCTCCACCACAATAAGGTGATGGCTCAAGGAGGGGTAAGGTAAAACCAGGGAACAGAAAAGAGTGTGGAGTGACTTATCTATAAAGTGTCTTACTTTGGCCATTACAGAGATGCTTCTAAATATTTTTGTGCATACATATATATTTTATGTGAGACTTAAGTAGTTTTCATCATGTATTAGCACCCCAAGGACTTCGATTTCATGCACCCTTTTCCAAAACAACCCCCTCTATCTCTAGTTTGATTAATTCTGAATTATTAATATCCAACAGTTGCTGTAAAATTTCATCTGCGCTAAATATCTTTTCGGTGTCTGCAAATAATTTGTATTGGCGTAATTGTGATGTTGTGCATATAACATTGATGTACATGATAAATCGGACCCAGCACCAACCCTTGTGAAACTCCACACACAATGTCTATGCATTTTGAACTATATTCACCCATTTTTACAAATTGTTTGGTGTTTCTTAGGTAACTATTCACCCCTAGTGCAAGTCCTCTAATTCCATATTGTTCTAATTTTGTGATTAATATTTTGTGGTTAATTGTATCAAATGCTTTATTTAGATAGATGAATACTCCATTAGCATATTTCTTTTTATCCATGGCATTTGTGGTTTCTTCTATTAATTCAATTAGAGCTTGTGCTGTTGATCGGTTGCTTCTAAACCCCTATTGGTTATTGGTGACGAAGTTATGCTTTTTTATGAAATCATGAAACTTTTCCAGAATTTTGGAGAAACAGGTCTGTCATTTGGAAAAAGGTGTTTGTCTCCAGTTTGAAATAGAGTAATTACTTTAGCTGTTTTTATAACGTGATAAATTAGTTGAACAAATGGAATGGAAAAACTCAATATTTTTATACACAGTACAATAACAATTGTATCTCTCCTCCTATTAACTCCTTTGCTATGTCAAACTGACTGCTGTCAAAAAGGTCATTCAACAAGAAGGCTACTGCACTGTGCTGTATCTGGGCAAACTGTGCACAGCAGATAGCTGAAAGCTGGGTGTTGTTTGTATGGTCAACAGGTAACCCCTCTCAGTCCACCTCACTACACTACATGAACCCCTACCAGCTGAACGCCTATGCCATGGCACTTAAAGCTGTTGGAGAGATCATTCAGGATTATGACAGTGATAAAATGTTTCCGGCTCTTGGCTTTGGGGCCAAACTCCCCCCCGACGGACGAGTGTCACACGAGTTTCCACTGGTAAAGTCACTTTCCATTCAGACTCGTAGCTCAGAGACTATTTTCTTTAATATGTGCTATATAATACTGAAGTGTCATATCGTACTACCGCCTTAGAATGAAAACATGGAGAATCCTTACTGCAATGGTATAGAGGGCATCTTAGAAGCGTACCACCAGAGTCTGAAGACAGTACAACTGTATGGGCCAACCAACTTTGCACCAGTGGTGAACCATGTTGCAAGGTGAGCAAACAATATAAGACTCTCAAGCCAATAATTAAAAGAGTTAAACAAATACATTTCCTTCCTTAATATTGTCACAATAAATAAAAAACCAGTGCTACCCTCAAAGGAAAAGTCTTTTAAACTTGCCAGTGGAGTCCTGATGTCAATCCATTAGAAAATCCTTGGGTAAAGGTTACATTTGCCCTGAGTGTGAGAAATCAGGCAAGCATTCAAGAACTTGTGCTTAAGGCCAAACAAATGGCAAAGAACAAATAGGAAAAAATATCTCCTGACAGTTCCAAGGGATTACACGAAGGGAAGCAAGGATGCCTTCATAACTGTCCAGGCCCATATTTTCTTGCATGAAACTGCTGCATTCAGTTGGCTATTTTCCTCTTTTTTTTTGTTTTTAAAATTAATTTTGAATAATTTAGAAACCCTATGTACAATGTTTTGATGGCACATTTAAATTTTCTTCAGATTATATGTTAAGTTAACACAATTGCAAGGGTGCCAATAACAGTGGCCAGAACTGTATGTGTTCTGCCATCTCTGGTTTTATGATCCAGACCAATAACAGCACAGACACAATAAATCAGACTTGACATGCTTGAACATGAATTTAGATCACAAGACAGCTGTCAACAGGCTTGATGTAGCGGACCGAACAAATGAGAAAGATGTGTCACCATAAACATACACTGACGTAATCATGAACATGGCGATACAATGATGTTACAATTTGTGACTTGATCCAAATACACTTCTAAGATAATATTGATCTCCATCGCCTGATGTGAAGGTAAACATTTCCTTTTGGGATTACCTATTGAAAATGTCATTCTTTTACATTCTTTATACAGGAGCGCTAACAATCGACCGGTCTAAATCATGTGAAATGTGCACTCGGGTATAAATCAGCGTGACAAGATAACAATCTGATAATCGAAGTTTGTTCTTTTCTCCAAAATAAATGAAGACGAGTGTTATTTGATTTTGCATGAAAAGGCACATATTGATCGTCGTTTGCTATTTGAAATCCCTTTGATGTCTAATCAAATGTGTGCACACACAGGTATGCAGCATCAGTGCAAGACGGCTCCCAGTACTTTGTGCTCCTCATAATTACAGATGGAGTCATATCTGACATGGCTCAGACCAAAGAGGCCATTGTTAATGTAAGTGTGGGGAAGGGAAGGACTAATTTGGTTAAGACGCAGTTTAATCTAAATGTTGTTAATGAAGAAGATGGGGTTAATTCATTAACATTTTTACACAATGTTCCCCAGATATCCAATTAAATGAACAAGCAGTGGAATATTGTTATTACTAAATGTGTTCAAATATGGGCTTGTAATGGACATGATCCCCTGACACCCAAAAAGGCACATTTGAAGTGTAAGTGAAAGAATATTTGGCCATTCACACTATAATAAATTTGCCACAGAGAGGATATATTCAACAAGCTTATTAAAAACAAGATAAGATAAGATAACAAGATATTCGGTCTCTACATAGACAACATTCTGCTTTCTCCCTCCCAAACATATTGTGTCTTTCTATCTTTGAATAGAACCTTTTAATTTCTCCTCCCTTGTTTTCTACTTCTAAGCACCTACCACCTCCTCCGCAGCCTGCCACAGGCTCAGAACACCCAGCAGACTGGATTTAAAGGGAATTTGCGACTGTTAGTCAACACATTAGAACAGCCACACCTTCCTTTTAAGATCTTGCCTGCTGCTCTATCTCACAGTTTCTTCTCTGACTGCCGACTGATGCTTGCCGCTTCCACTGCTTCCACTTTCACCCTCTGTGGATCTTTGTGAGTCATTTTTATACATTATACATGCTGGAAATGTGTTTACCCCCAAAAAATAATAAGGAGGGCATGCGAAAAAGGTGCACAACTCTGTTTGAACTTGTCACTAACCTCTGTGTGCGAGAGTAAGAGAAAAGACAGAGTTTATAAAATATAGCCGGATCTCCTGGTCTACACAAAACCATGTGTCAATGACTCGTCACCTTCCCTCCGGCCCCTTTGCCGCCTCCCTTTGGAAAAGTGAGACTCTCTTGCCCACACATGCAAAGACTTCTGATGTCTCTTTCATTCTCATCCCCTTTCGACGCTCAAATCCCGCTCTCACCAGACATGTCACCCCTTTCCCAATAGAACCAAATCCTTCACAGTCTTTCATTTCTTTCGTTCTCTCATTTTATTAACTGTCTTTCTTTATCCTTCATCTCACTAAAGCACTCCACTTCACTTTAGATTGGAAGCAGGATTGTCTTGAATGAAACTTAAAGGGGTGACTGATGATGTGCAAGTGGTGCTGCTGAGAAAAAAAGGAAAGCAGGGAGAGAAAAAAATCAACAAAGTGAGACCTAAATAAAAATGCAAGTCTTATCATAAAATAAGAATCCATCCATCCATTTTGTACTGGATATTTCTTATCCTGTTCAGGGTCATGGGGAGCTAGAGCCCATCCGAACTGACTTCAGACAAAAGCCCTAATATAAGAATGCGTCATATAAAAAAATCCTTGCTGCTCATATGATCCTGGCAGGGTGTGTTTTCTAATTTCTAAATAGATGACCTTGGTTCACCTAAATAGACGTCTAATGTTGTGTGTCGGGATGCACCCACATCTCGAAAGACACCCAATAAAGGATATGCATGCATGACATTTGCATTTAAGGAGCACATCCGCAGTGAGATGCTGAGAAAATGAGTGGTTTCTTTGTTGTTTCATTATACTGACTCTGGGCTGTCAGCAGCATGGAAAAATTAGGGCATGGTATACTGCCAGGTTATTTTTGGTTCTAATGTCATGGGCTACATACACACACACATTTGTCTCAGTGTGTGTGTGGGAGGACAGGCGCTGACAGAAGTGTTGAACACTGATTATTACGTTCATGCGCGGTTGGGGTAGCATTGAAGAGGCTCCCTAATTAGCTAGACAAATACCATTTAAGTAAATAGCTGCAGTTGTTACACCAACAGTCAAGCTGGCCAGTCTTTGAACAATAACGGTCTCCAATAATGCATTTTTCCAACCATTTACCATTCGCCTATTTGTCATCAGTTTCAAGATTGGGTGATCAGATGGGGTCTGACATTTTGATCCACGGAAATGTCAAAAACTAATGGTTTGTAAAATCCATGTATTATCATTTCAGCTAGCAAGCCAAAATTAGCTACAGAACTTTAGCACAGCGGTACCCATCGGTGGGATATTTGGTAGCGGACCACACAGAGACTGAACACAAAATGTTGTATTGATCATCGGTGCATCTGTTCCAGCCTCCCAAAAGAAAATACCCAAAAGAGAAAATCTAACTCTAAAATATTGTACTTTATAAAAACACACAGTAATGGTGTAATTGAATCCAATTAAAAAGAATGAAACAGTTTTAGTCACACTTTGCATCAATTGAATGGCCATTGAGCTGCTGCCGACCTTGGCCTCCTGGGAGCAGTACAAGACAGATAGACGGATATCCTGTACATGGACGCATGTACAGTCTAGGTATCTAAACTTCTCTCAGAAGATAAAGAATATATAACTGAGTACTGTTATATTGAATGTCTAAATGTATTACTGCACTCTTTGTATGTCAAGGGGAGGCACTGCTGTATTTGAATTTTTAATTATTTGTTTTGTTGTGTTACTAAATTAACTTGAATAGGTTACAGTTAAATGTCATACATTTCTATGTTTCGTATTTAATGTGATTTGCTTGTTGAGCTTTTGCTGTGGATGTGTGGCTTGGGAGTGGCTGGGCGAGTGACCGAGGATGGATGCTGTATTGACTGAAGTTGGCATCTCCTCCCTTTCCCCTACTCTCCCAGCTCACAAAAGCTTCCATCCATTCTGAACCTCATGCAACAAACTTTATCACTCATCACAGGGCTTGCCAAGTCTTCCTGTGGACTATTGAAGCAGCTGTTTATCAGTGTAGCAGTTAATATTGTCACTTGATTTCACCTCCTCCAGCATGCAGATAAACATTTTGTGAGCAAAAACAGATACCAGTGAGCATTTAACAACAAGAAATGTGGATTGAAGGAACTAAAGCATGTGGAATAAGAATGTTCCACTGCAGTACCTTACTTTCTGACCTTGCTTACCTGACTTCATTTTTTATTTTTTTTTTGCCATTCTTTCCAAGCCTTAAAGGTCATTCAGCTAGTTAAAGAGTGATACAGAAAATTAGCGTGGCTGTTACGTACATAGCTGAGCATGTATCTACTCTGATGTCACAAAGTCTGTAACATTGTACAAGCGTCCTCCTCCCTTAAATGGAAATAAAGGGATTATGAGTAGTGGAAAGTTTTTAATTGCTCTACTTTGATTATTCTGTAGGGTGCGAAGCTTCCAATGTCCATTATCATCGTCGGAGTGGGTCAGGCTGAATTTGACGGTATGGTTAAACATAGTGCAATGATAAATTTTAATCACCCTTTTAATTGCATGCAGCAGAAATACAGCCAGAGTAATAATGCAGATATTGCAAGGCTTATAGCTTTTCTCGTTGCACAACAAACCTGTTCAAGTGATGTGAAAAAATAGTAGGTAATACAGTGTTCCCTCATTTTTCGCGGTTATTGGGGACCAGAACCCCCCGCGAAAGGTGAAAAACCGCAAAGTAGGATTTGCCCCTCCCCCCCACCGAGGAATTTTCTTGGATGTGTATGTGGGTACCAGAATGTTTAATATATGTAAACAGTATTTATACTTTACATATTTGAGACAAAGATTACAACAGTACACATATTTACTTACATCATTATAAAACATTATACAGTAATTAAAATTTATTATACAGTAATTTTGTCCTGATAATATTTGTGTCCAAACTCACTGTCTTTTCCCTGCAATCAGCAATCCACAATGCCAATGCAGCTTCGATTTTCACAATTCTCTTATTACGCGGAGTTACCACACATTTCGCTTCTTATTGAAGTTTATTGAAGCAGTTTTGCAGATTTTTGCGTCCTCTTTCTTGATGTACCACACTGTACATTCATTCACGCCATAATGGCGTGCCACAGTTGCATAACTTCTGCCCTCTTTGATCAAATCTAAAAGTTTCACTTTTTCGCTGATGGTCATCATCATCTTCTTCCATTTTGGGCGCCCCGGAGGAAGCTTTCGCAGGGGCACAGCGCTTCTGCGGCATTGTAAGGGCTTGCTTAACTAATCCAAACAATTATCGCTTAACTAAATTTTTTTATTGCGAACATAACAGCGTGGACCAGACTGGCGAGACACAACAAGGGAAGATGCTGGGTGAGGCTGCGATGATGCGCAGCCAATCAGCTCAATAAATCCACTCGTGCTCTCATTGGTCGATGTCGCGCTGGGAACCAATCACGAGCCTTGTATGAGTGCCCGTACAGAAAAGGCATGTACAGGGATGTACAAAGCCTCTGAGTCAACTCATCTCTTTGTTTGGCATGCAGGGAAACCTTCTCTCGCGCGCATCAACATGAAACAACGCGTCTTTCCGAAATATGGCTGCCGATATGGCTGTATTTTTTTATTTTTTTTTTTAATGAATATTTTGGAGAAACCCGCAAAGCACTGAAGCCGCAAAATGTGAAGCGCAAAGTGGCGAGGGAACACTGTAATTGACATTTCAAATTCCTGTTCATTATTGTAAGGTTTAGGAAATTGCTGTCCACAATCATTTGTATCCCAGGTGGATGAGTGCATAATTATAAAATATAATGGTAGGCCTTTATATAGAACTTTTCAGTTGATTAGATATATGCAGCTACAGAGCACTTAAAGCTATCCCCGCCTTTGGTGAGGAACGGTATCAATAATTTATTTCTTTGCTTTCCACTCATGCCTTTATGTGTTCTTGCAGCTATGGTGGAGTTGGATGGTGATGACATTCGGGTCTCTTCCCGAGGGAAACTTGCAGAGAGAGACATTGTCCAGGTAACGGCTCTTATCGTGGAATGAATTTTTTAGCTATTCACTGACATTGTAGATACACTATCTAGGTCAGAAAAGGGAAAGCAGGAGAATTCCAGAGTTCCATGCCACACCATTCATCTAATAAAAATAATGACTGCTGTATAGATGTTTTTTTTTTTTATTATCAAAATAAATTCACATTCTACTCCAATATGGTTTGCCTTTTAATAGCAAAGGTGACTCACAGTATAGCTGTATTATATTTCCAGGTACTGTGTTTACCTACTTACTGTGTTTCTTCTCCTAAAGGTAGAGTATGCAGTTTTCAA
Source organism: Phyllopteryx taeniolatus (assembly GCF_024500385.1). NCBI lineage: Eukaryota > Metazoa > Chordata > Actinopteri > Syngnathiformes > Syngnathidae > Phyllopteryx > Phyllopteryx taeniolatus. The sequence continues at coordinate 14,865,174 of NC_084510.1, forward strand.
GCTGCAAGCAAGATTTGAATGTCGCCTCACATCAATAATCCCCCCCTCGCGTCTCTGGCCAAAGCCACGCCCCTCACAAACATGAACATGCACTAGATGTGCATTGTACAAACGTGCACAGTAAATAAGACTATCTTAGCCACTGCTAGCGGTTTGATGTATTTTTTTAGACTGTACAATCAATTAAAAATATAAGAGGAGGTGATAAACCTACCTGGTGACACAGTGAGATCAGTGACGGTGGTGGTGGGTGGCTAGAAGCGACTGCGTCTGTAAAATATGCACCACCGTTAAATATGTTTACCCTTGTTTTGTCTCAAAAGCTGTCCAATTCTTTCTTTTTAACCTTTGTTGCTAACTGGAGTTTCATAATCAAGCCAAGAAACTATAATAGTGTGTGCAACAGTGCATGGTAAATGGGAATGCGTGGCTAATAATTGAACACAGTCTTCGGTCACAACTTCTGTCGCTACAGTCACTGACTGGCTATTCTTGTCGCACCGTGTTTTAAAATAATAATGAAAATTAAATTAGTGGCAGATGGGGCAAGAGAGGGATGTTTTTTTTAAAGATTATTTTAATAATATTCTAATATTTGGTTATTGAGACAGTTTTAACATATATGACAAATACTGTTGTTGTTTAACTACAAACTTCCCCTTCAACACCCGTTGATGTGACTGGTCTTTCTTTTGGAGTAAGTGTCCAGAGCCACATAGAGCCAAAAAAAAAGCAAAATACAATCCCGGAGTTAATCCTTTGATGCTTGCTAAACTGAACTCATGTAATTGTCAAGTATTAAAGCAATTCAAGCTTGTTTGCTTTACAATCACATTTTTCAGGAAATATTAAGATGAATTATAAACTGTACTACCTTGGAGAAATTAACAATTATTTCTATAATTTAAAAAATATGTAATTGTTTGCTTCATACAGTAAGAAAGGACAATGATTCAGCTTCAGCTTGGACTATATTTATATTTAATCCACACAGTAGTGCTGCTTGTATGCTTGACAAGTTATGAAAACTATTCATAACTTGTCATAGTACAAACCCCAATTCCAGTGAAGTTGGTACTTTGTGTAAAATGTAAATCAAAACATAATATGTTATTGTTGTTTTTGCAAATATTCTCTCATTTTGAATTTGATGCCTGCAACACATTCCAAAAAGCTGGGACAGCGACAACAAAAGACTGGGAAAGTTGAGGAATGCTCAGAAAACACTTGTTTGTAACATTGCACAAGTGAACAGGTTAACTGGAAATAGGTGAGTGTCATGATTGGGTATAAAAGGAGTATTCCCAAAAGGCTCAGTTATTCACAAGCAAGGATTAGGCGAGGTTCACCACTTAGTGAACAACTGCGTCAGCAAATAGTCCAACAGTTCAAGAACAACATTTCGCAATGTACAATTGTGAGGAATTTATAGATTTCATCATCTACGGTCCACAATTTCATCAAAAAATTCAGAGATTCTGGAAAGATATCTGCAAGTAAGCAGCAAGGCCTAAAACCAACAATGAATGGCCGTGACTTTCGATCCCTCAGGTGGCATTGTACTAAAAACCGGCATCACTGTGTAAAGGATGTTGCCACCTGGTTTTAGGGACACTTTAGAAAACCATTATCAGTTAACATAGTTTGTCGCTACATCTACTAATGCAAGGAAAAACTGTACCGTGCAAAGCGAAAGCCATATACTGAATCAACAACACCCAGAAACGTCGCCAGCTTCTCTGGGACTGAGCTCATCTGAGATAAACTGACGCAAAGTGGAAAAGTGTGCTGTGGTCTGATGAGTCCAAATTTTCAATTGTTTTTGGAAATCATGGACGTCGTGTCCTCCGGGCCAAAGAGGAAAAGGACCATCTGGCTTGTTATCAATGCAGCGTTCAAAAGCCATCATCTGTGATGGTATGGGGGTGTGTTAGTGCCCATGGCATGGGTAACTTGCACATCTGTGAAGGCACCATTAATGCTGAAAGCTACATACAGGTTTGGAGCAACATATGCTGCCATCTAAGCAATGTCTTTTTTAAGGGACGTCCCTGCTTATTTCAGCAAGACATTACCAAGCCACATTCTGCACAAATTACAACACTGCGGCTTTGTAGTAAAAGACTGCGACACTGCCAGAAGTCCAGACCTACCTCGCACTGAAAATGTGTGGTGCATTATGAAGCGCAAAATACAACAACGGAGACCTCAGACTGTTGTAGACATCAAGCAAGAATGGGAAATAAATCCCCCTACAAAGCTTCAACAATTAGTGTCCTAGTTACCAAACTCTTACTGAATGATGTTAGAAAGAAAAATGATAGAACACAGTGGTAAACATGCCCCTAGCCCAACTTTTTGGGAATTTGTTGCCGGCATCAAGGGGAAAATGAGTGAATGTTTGCAAAAAAAATAATAAATAAATAATTTTTTTTAAAAACAATTTGAATGTTAAATATCTTGAAAAGGATTTGCAAATCATTGTATTCTGTTTTTAATTTACATTTTACACAACATCCAACTTCATTGGAATTGGGGTTTCTACAAAATCTTGCTATAAATAATAAAGTAATGTCTAGCCCAGGGCTCATATACCTTTTTTAAACTGAGAGGTACTTCTTGGGTACTGGTTTATGTGAAGGGCTACCAGTATGTCTGAAATAACGAATTTGCTCAAATTACCTTTAATTATTATTATTTTCTTCGCATTTTTCCACTAATTTGTAGTGTCGGCTACTTTAATTATTATTATTAGTAGTAGTATTGATTAATGATATTTATCTGAAATGTGTGAAAACACTGATTGTTATTTGTCACAATAATTAACACAGTTAAAAAACGATTTAACAAGGTGGGAAACAGCAAAATATTATGCAACACTTCATTTCTATATACTGGCATCTCTCCAAGTGTATACAGTTTCAAATGATCACTTCTACAACATTCCTAGGAAATCACAATGTCCCATCACTGGTCAGCTATTTCAAGAACAGGGCCCTGGACTATTCATTTGGTCCTTGGGGACGACCTCGTACGGGTAGCGTGTTGGTGATCCCTGCCCTAGAAGAATTTTCATGTGTTGTCTTTGTATATCTAAACAAAACCAATCAACAACCATTCATTTGGCAGCAGCCACCAATGAGCAGTAATGAGATATACATATGGTACATATACGTACAGTATGACACAAATACATAGTGGTGTATACAACATATACTACAAAGGTTGCTGAACTATAAAATTTTGTAATTTGTGTGTCATTCTATTGCTCTAATTAAGTTTGATATCACATTTTGTGTTGCTCCTCCTCAGTTTGTTCCCTTCAGAGATTATATGGACCGGACAGGTAACCATGTGCTGAGCATGGCCCGGCTGGCTAAAGACGTGCTAGCAGAGATTCCCGACCAGTTGATTTCCTACATGAAGAGTCGGGGGATTAAACCTAAGCCGGCCCCGCCACCTTACACACTACCCGGACTCACACATCACCACACACACATCTGACCAGATGGCGTTTTATTGATGACTGACAGCGTGAAGCAGTCATCTCCATCAGGTTGCATTTTCTTGAGGAGCGGATGCAAACTTTCCAGGACCCGTTGGCAAAAAGTATTTTTTAACCAGAACTGCGGCGAAGACTGTTTCACGTCAAAACGGACAGCAGGTCAGTTGAACAAGAAGATCATGTCGTGGTTAAAACTTTTGCCAGTCTGTGCTTGTTTCTCACAGTGTTTCAGGTGGTGAACTTTGACCTGAAGCACTGCTTGTCAGTTTTTGGTGTGGCCTAGTACGTTCATATTTTCAGGCAACTTTTTTTGTCTGGAATTAGTTTTTATATTTGGAGATTATCTCCCTATTTACTTAATGATGTATCAAGACTGATTAAGGAAAAATACCTGTGTGTCGTTTACAATTTGATTTCTTCAAACATCAATCAGGTATTTCGTACCATTAGACATTGCCTTTCTCTTACTTAACTTCATAAGAGCATGTTGTTCAAGAGTCCCCTTATTTAGAATTTACTGTCAAATATTATTCAGAGTGGCATGGAATTTGATGAAACTTGAGAAAAGCATAACCTATTTTTATTTGATTTTCATGTAAACAGCAGAAGATGATTTTCTATAAGAATGGTTGCACGTGTATCCTTATACATGAATATATTTTATTAAAAATAACATAATAAAATAATGCATATTTATTGATATATAGTTTTTAAGCATGGTCAATATTCTCTTTCAGCACCCTTTTTGTTTTCTTACAGTTCTGCACTGTTAACATCATATTTGCTTGTTACCATTTGTTGGCATGCCACGAGCATTAAAAGTATTTTTTTACTTAGATTCAAACCATTCTGTGTTGATAGTATATGTTGGTAAAGACTGATTCTTCGGGGTTACTTGGCCAGTATTGTGGTACCTTTTTTTTATTTTTTATTTTATTTTGGGCACCTCTCTTTAGTTTTGATGTCTATATCTATCTGGATGTAGAGTTGCAAGGGGCAGAAATTTTCTGGTAAGTGTTGGAACCTCTAAAGTCCACCACAGTCCATGCAAAACAGATCTCTGGTTTGTTCACATCTTGAAACAATTTTCCCATGGGAAATGATGAAAATTAAATGATTCAGTCACAGGGTCAAAATGACACCACTGGCTGTTAAGCAGCTCACTGTTCGATGTACATTATGTTTGTCTTCTTTTTATTATTATTGTCAGCCTAATGTAACTTTAGCCATATTGAACTCAGAGCAAGGATAGAGACGTGCGTAGGTTCATCATTGCTATGCTACTTTTACATTGCAATACGTTCCATTACCAGTTCTATCACACAGTTCCTCTTTGACATCACTGGTACCCATCCATCACAAAAAGGCCAAAGAAAAAGCAAAACACTTTTTTGTAGATCCTTTAGATGCTCACTGAGCTGAAGTCAACAATATAACATCAAGTCACGTGAGATTTGCTGAAGTCCCGTGTGATGCTTAATGAAGATTCTTCTGCGTTTTTTGTGCAACTTTAGAGCCATTGTTTTCCTGAATTGACCTTGGTATTGTGTGACTTCAGGGACATTGGAATTTAGAGGTTCTACTACAGAACTTAGAAGTTCTGGAAACTTTCCATGAGAGATTTGGCTGGAGGAATATTTAAAATTGGAATATTTCAAGGCTATGTTTTTTTTCAATTAAATTAAATTATGTTTTTATAATAAATGTTAATTGAATTCAAAATTTTAGTATTTAAGTGAGTATCAATTTGATCAAGTTCTTTTATTGAATGAAAGAGTTTGTGTTTGTCCAATTGTCTGTGGGATGCACAGTGCAGGGTAGTCTATCAACTGATTTTAAAATGTGCTGATTTTAACAAGGTTTATTACTGAATGTTTTTTTCTGAAGGGAGGGGTGTTAAGTTCCCATATAGACTAGCATGCGTTTTGCAAAAAAAATTCCAGTCTGATCATATACGAGGGGCAGTCAAAAAGTATTGAGCGCAATTTAATTTAACCTACTAATAATTGATTTTTTTCCCCCAGAAATATTCCTGTTTTGTAGTTTAAATGCTTGTCTAAAGATTTCTTTTTTAAAAGTTTTGGCCTCTTCTTGTTAGCCATTTTGGAAATGAGTCAAAAAGTGGGTGTCCAGGATCCAAAGCGAAGAAGAAGAGCCTGCTTTGAGTGTCCTTTGTGACACGTAAAGGAGCTCATGAAGTCATCAGTTCCTTTGATGAACAACCATAACCCATCCACCATACTTACCTGATCTAGCATCATCAGATTATCACATTTTTTAACCTTTAAAATGAGCTCAGGGCTAACACTTATCTGATAATGAACAAGATTTGGCGCGCAGCCTACTGAATTGTACGAGGCTGGCATACATGCCCTTGTTCGACGATGGACAGTCGGTGTTGAGATAAAGGAAGATTAAAAATCTTGAAATCCCCACTTTTTAGGCATTATTTCTATCCATATATTGCCTTTGTATTGCAATAAATAAAGCGAGAGGAAAATTAGACCTATTTCTTTTTTTTTTGATTGCCCTTTGTATATTCAGTCAGACATTATATATTTCAGTTTGTTCCCAATTTTCTATCTTTTGCAACCCTAATTCGATTATATGATGGCCAACCCATTCCCAGTATTGTTTTTGAGGTAAGAACTAACACTGCAATGTGGATAAATTCAGTTTGGGCTTATTTAGATGCCGACAAGATTGAGTCAAAATTGTCATGCATCAACTGTCAGGTAACCTCCATTCGTACAGACATTGCGTCACAACTCAGAATTCTTGCCGACAGTGTTCTTTCTCAGTGAATTTTAATTTCACATAGTTGTCCTTCACTTTGTTGCAAATGTGGTGAGAGACGGTTCACAAATTATCTACAGACATTCACTTTTTCACATATGAAGGGAGTTGTTAAACTCCAATGTAGATGTATAATGTGTCGATATCAATCACTTAACTGTAGACGCCTACATGCTGTGCTATTGATTTAGTGAGTATAAAATAGTACAATAAAGGATAAAACAGCTGGTTCCAACATTCCAAATCCTCTTTACGGCATCAAGCTTGGAAATTGTGATGCATTCACCGACAATAACCCAACACCAAAGTGTGACAGTCTTCTGTGTTGTCTTTCTAATGCAAAGATCAGATGAGTAAAATACACAAATACAAGTCTAGAGGAGAGTTCTAGCACATGGCACCACTGCCATTAACAGTTTTCTGTTTTCTGTTGCAGTCCTATTGTTTTTTTGTTTTTGGGAGGGAAGGAGGGGGGTTTGCTTCTTGTACATGAGCTCGATTACAGAGATGTTCTATTTCAAGCATTGTATTTAGATGAATGGGACACCTTAAAAAGGAACACTATGTCATCATGCCACATGCCTTACAATACATTATAACCATGGCTCAGTTGAAGAAACATAATAGAAATGGAAACGTGATCATTACAGTCAATAAAATGAGAGACTAAAGTACTGATATGTTGTTATAAGTATAACAATTATATACTTTTAAAACTCAATGCAACTTTTGCCAGTTTTGTCAGCGTCATTATCAAAGTCAATCATTTGTTTTTCATGTGGGGTTGTGGTTTCCACCCTAATATTTTGTGATGACTGCTTTTGAGGTGTCCTTTGTTTTTAAAGAAAATGCTGATTTATTAATTTAGTCTCCCAATGCAACACACAAAGAGACTTACGTACTTTACATTTCATTGAAACTGTTTCACTATTGGACAGAAGTACAGGTGGGGGCAGACTATTTTGTGTAGAAGGAAACCATTTACAGTGAAAACTTTTATGTAAATGGGAATCAATATGCATGAGAATGTAAAGCATACATAAATGCTGATTTGCATATTGATCCTAACTGCACTTTAATATTAAAGAGTGCTTATGGAATATGTTTGATATTTTTTTAGGAATACTACTGTTTTGATTTGTTTGTTTTTGTTTGTTTGTTTGTTTTTGGTATTATATGAAAGGTCATTGCTCCTGCCATCAATTACACACAATTTCCTTTTAGGTTTGTGATTTTCAATATGGATCACCTGCATGTGTCCTTACGAGTTTTTATACACGTTACTGCCATTTGTTAAATTGAAACCTGTCCAACAAAACAGCATGCATGTCAGTTTGCTGTTTCTTCTCTGTTGTACTTGCTTCCCCTAACATTTTTTCTCTCACCAGTGGTAAAAAAAAAAAAAACTGAATTGTAGCATGTAATTAGCATGTTACAGTTTATTTATTTTTTTAATCCCACAATCTATCTTTGTTGTTTATACAGCATTTCTTTGTTTTTTAGTTGCATGACACTTTGCTTTCCCTTATTGTACATGACTATTGTCAAATGGTTGGTTGTGAAATGCTTTGTAATGGATTGCCTTAAATTAAAGTTCAATTTAAAGAAGAAAATGAATAGTTATTTTAGTATTTAGCAATGTCATTTATGACATCTATGACGTAAGGGTAGCCATTTTTTATGCTGAGTAAATTTTGTTACTTATCTAATTTGTTGGCGGCGGCACGGTGGGCGACTGGTTAGCACATCCGCCTCACAGTTCTGAGGACCGGGGTTCAAATCCCCCGCCTGTGTGGAGTTTGCATGTTCTCCCCGTGCCTGCGTGGGTTTTCTCCGGGTACTTTGGTTTCCTCCCACATCCAAAAAACTGAGTAGGTTAATTGAAGACTCTAAATTGCCCGTAAGTCTGAACGTGAGTGCGAATGGTTGTTTGTTTCTACGTGCCCTGCGATTGGCTGGCGACCAGTTCAGGCTGTACCACACCTCTCACCCAAAGATACCTGGGATAGGCTCCAGCACGCCCGCGACCCCAGTGAGGATAAGCAGTACGAAAGATGAATGAATGAATGAATGAATCATTTGTTGGCTTACCATCTATAGGAGCAGTCTGACTGATGTGGTTACAGACCTTGACTTTGACAAGGATGTTGTAATACTTGCAGTTGCCGCGTCAGTGAATGTCCATGTTTTTGCACAGGATTTGTGGGTGTTATGCGTGTGGAAAGTGAAGACATGTTAACTTACCTGGGCAATGACATCCACTCTTCTGTTGTGCTCTGAAGTCAGTAGATGTCTGGTTAGAACATAGGGAACAAGTCCCTGAACAAGAGTGTTTGGCATTCCAGATATTTTGACATATTAGAGTACCAGTGTTCGTGGTCTTTCTTTGTGGTTGCAAGAACCATTTTGTGACCTTACAATCACAAGCTTGAATGCCATCCATCCATTTTCCATACCGCTTGATCCTCACAAGGGTCGCGGGCGTGCTGGAGCCTATCCCAGCCATTTTCAGGCGCCAGCCAATCGCAGACAAACTTGAATGTATTTTGTCAAAAGTTTTATGTGACAGACCAACAAAAAGCAGCAAATAATTGTGAAGTGGAACACAAATGATGTACAGTTTTAAACATTTTAAGGGATATACAACCCAATTCCAATGAAGTTGGGACGTTGTGTTAAACAAATCAAAACAGAATGCAATGATTTGCAAATCATCTTCAACCTATATTTAATTGAATACACGACAAAGACAATATATTTAATGTTCAAACAGATAAACTTTATTGTTTTTAGCAAATAATCATTAACTTGGAATTTTATGGCTCCAATATGTTCCAAAAAAGCTGGGACAGGTGGCAAAAAAGACTGAGAAAGTTGAGGAATGCTCATCAAACACCTGTTTGGAACATGCCACAGGTGAACAGGCTAATTGGGAACAGGTGGGTGCCATGATTGGGTATAAAATGAGCTTCCCTGAATTGCTCAGTCATTCACAAGCAAAGATGGGGCGAGGTTCACCTCTTTGTGAACAAGTGTGTAAGAAAATAGTTTAAGGACAATGATCCTCAATGTACAATTGGAAGTAATTTAGGGATTTCATCATCTACGGTCCATAATATCATCAAAAGGTTCAGAGAATCTGGAGACATCACTACATGTAAGCGGCAAGGCCGAAAACCAACATTGAATGCCCGTGACCTTCGATCCGTCAGGCGGCACTGCATAGAAAACCGACATCAATGTGTCAAGGATATCACCACATGGGCTCAGGAACACTTCAAAAAATCAATGTCAGTAAATACAGTTCGCCGCTACATCCGTAAGTGCAACTTGAAACTCTACTATGCAAAGCAAAAGCCATTTATCAACAACACCCAGAAACGCCGCCGGCTTCTCTGGGCCCGAGCTCATCTGAGATGTACTGATGCAAAGTGGAAAAGTGTTCTGTGGTCCAATGAGTCCACATTTCAAATTGTTTTTGGAAATTGTGGACGTCGTGTCCTCCGGGCCAAAGAGGAAAAGAACCATCTGGAGTTCAAAAGCCAGCATCTGTGATGGTATGGGGGCTGTGTTAGTGCCAATGGCATGGGTAACAAACACATCTGTGAAGGCACCATTAATGCTAAAAGGTACATACAGGTTTTGGAGAAACATATGCTGCCATCCAAGCAATGTCTTTTTCATGGACACCCCTGCTTATTTCAGCAAGAAAATGCCAAACCACATTCTGCACGTGTTACAACAGCATGGCTTCGTAGTAAAAGAGTGCGGGTACTAGACTGGCCTGCCTGCAGTCCAGACCTGTCTCCCATTGAAAATGTGTGGCGCATTATGAAGCATAAAATACGACAACGGAGACCTCGGACTGTTGAATAGCTGAAGCTGTACATCAAGCAAGAATGGGAAAGAATTCCACCAACAAAGCTTCAACAATTAGTCTCCTCAGTTCCCAAACATTTATTGAATGTTGTTAAAAGAAAAGGTGATGTAACACAGTGGTAAACATGACCCTGTCCCAGCTTTTTTGGAACGTGTTGCAGCCATAAAATTCTAAGTTAATGATTATTTGCTAAAAACAATGATGTTTATCAGTTTGAACATTAAATATCTTGTCTTTGTAGTGTATTCAATTAAATATAGGTTGAACATGGTTTGCAAATCATTGTATTCTGTTTTTATTTATGTTTAACACAATGTCCCAACTTCATTTGAATTGGGGTTGTAAATCTGAAAAGTGTTGTGTGCATTTGTATTCATGCCCCTGTACTCTGATACCCCAAAATATATACAATCCAGGGCAATCAATTGCCTTCAAAAGTCACATAATTAGTAAATAGAGTCCACCTGTGTAAAAATAAATCAATAAATAAATGTCCTCTCAGTATAAATAGATTTGTTCTGTGAAGGCCTCAGTGGTTTGTAAAAGTACACTCGTGAACAACAGCATCATGAAAACCAAGGAACTCATCGGACAGGTCAGGGATGCAGTTGTGGGGAAGTTTAAAGCAGGATTGTGTTATTAAAAAAATATATACCAAGCTTTGAATATCTCAAGGAGCACCGTTCAATACATCCTCCAAGAATGGAAAAAGTATGCCACAACTGCAAACCTACCAAGAGATTGCCTTCCACCTAAACTGAATACCGCATTGAATCACATTCCTTCACCATTTGCATTTCTGCTCTCTTCACTGTAATAGTAAAATAAATGCCGTTCATCAGTCTGTGCTTTACCACTATTCTTTGAACTTGCTTTCTCTTGCTTGTAGCATAAGAAGCTTACGCATATTTCCCCCCTGCTTGTTCCTTCTACATTCTACATGAGATTGTCTCTGCCACATATTTTTGCAGCGGTTCGCCTGTTGAATGACAAACAATCTGGTAAAAAAAATTATTAAAATAGGCTACTGTTACAGGCTTGCTTTGTCTGGTTGTTGTGGTCAGGTTAACTAACATTACCTGACAGTGGGTTGATTAATAATAATAATAGTAATAATAATAATAATAAATTGCACACATTATTAATTCATTCCACAGTCACACCTTAATGATGGTAAGCTACTTGTGTAGCCACAGCTCCCCTGGGGCAGTCTGACAAAAGCGTGGCTGCCATTCAGTGTCTACAGCCCAACCATATTCATTCATAGGCAATGTAGGTTAAGTGTCTTGCTCAGGGACAATAACAACATGCACTCAGGTGGCGATACCCCTCCGGTTGCAGGGGTACATTTACCCTCTGAGCCATGCCACCCCAAATGTGTCCCTTTGACACAACCCTTGGCCCCAGCCAGGCCCCTCGGTAAAACTGGAACTGCCACTGAAAGTAGAATTAAAGGTCAAATGAATTCCATCATGCTTTGCATCCAATTATCATAACACTGTGTAGTCACTCAGCAGAAAGTGATTGGTAATTATGAAGACCAACAACAAAGTTATGGGTGTAAAGTCACGTACTTAATTATTCATGAATGGACTTGGAATTCCGGATGTGTTTCTCACAATAGATCAACAAAGTTTCCAATTATAATTATGATCCATAAACTTTGAAATCCGAAGTAGGTTGTTGAGTGATATAATCTTGCTGTCAATTAGTCCATCTTTAATGATTTATGAAATCCATCCTCATCAGTGGATTTGCATCCAAATGAATGACTCAGATTTAATTATTGATGCGATACAACCTACACTATATTGCCAAATGTATTCGCTCACCTGCCTTGGCCCCGATATGAATTTAAGTGACACCCCATTCTTAATCCATCCATCTATCCATTTTCCATACCGCTTTATCTACACAAGGGTCGCGGGCGTGCTGGAGCCTATCCCAGCTATCTTCGGGCAAGAGGCGGGTTACACCCTGAACTGGTCGCCAGCCAATCGCGTGTACATTCACACCTACGGGCAATTTAGAGTCTTCAGTCAACCTACCACCCACGCATGTTTTTGGGATATGGGAGGAAACCGGAGTGCCCTCAGAAAACCCACGCAGGCACGGGGAGAACATGCAAACTCCACACAGGCAGGGCTGGGATTTGAACCCCAGGCCTCAGAACTATGAGGCAGATGTGCTAACCAGTCGCCCACCATTCCACCCATTCTTAATCCATAGGTTTTAATATGACATCGGTCCACCCTCTGCAATTATAACATGTTAAACTCTTCTGGAAAGGTTTTCCACAAAGTTTAGGAGGGTGTTCATGGGAATGTATGACCATTTTTTCCAGAAGCGCATTTGTGAGGTTACACACTGATGTTGGACAAGAAGTCTCCACTCTAAGTCATCCCAAAGTGTTCCATAGGGTTGCGGTCAAGATTGTGCAGGCCAGTCAAGTTCATCCTCATCAAACTCTCTCATCAGTGTCTTTATGAACCTTGATTTCTGCACTGATGCGCAGTCATGTTGGAACAGGAAGGGGCCCTCTCCAAACTATTCCCACAAAGTTGGAAATGTCCATAATATGAGTCCCCAAGGTCCAGTGAAAGGAACTCTGAATGTTACAGCATTCCAAGAGATCTTGGACAGTCAAACAGTTTGGGGATTACCTCTTCCTGTTCCAAGATGTCTGTGCACCGGTACACAAAGCAAGGTCCATAAAGATATGGATGAGAGAATTTGGTGTGGATGAACTTAATTGCCCTGCACAGAGTCCTGCCCTCAACCTGATAGAATACCTTTGTGTGGATTTCGAGTGGACAGTGAGCCAGGCCTTCAATGTGTGGCCTCACAAATATGCTCCTGGATCAATGGACAAAAATTTCCATAAACTCACTCCTAAACCTTGTTGCAAGCCTTCCCACAAGAGTTGAAGCTGTTATAGCTGCAAAGGGGTAGACCACCATCATATTAAACCATATGGACTTACAATGGTGCGGCACGGTGGACGACTGGTTAGCGCGTCTGCCTCACAGTTCTGAGGACTGGGGTTCAATCCCCGGTCCCGCCTGTGTGGAGTTTGCATGTTCTCCCCGTGCCTTCGTGGGTTTTCTCCGGGCACTCTGGTTTCGTCCCACATCCCATAAATAAACATGCGTGGTAGGTTAATTGACAAATCTAAATTGCCCGTAGGTGTGAATGTGAGTGCGAATGGTTGTTTGTTTGTATGTGCCTTGCGATTGGCTGGCAACCAGTTCAGGGTGTACCCCGCCTCCTGCCCGATGATAGCTGGGATAGGCTACAGAACTCCCGCGACCCTAGTGAGGAGAAGCGGCTCAGAAAATGGATGGATGGATGGATGGATTTACAATTGGATATACTGTATGTGAGTCAAGGCAGGGGGAGGAAATACTTTTGGTAATACAGTGTATCTTAATCCAGAAATAATAATGCATACAACAATCCATATACAGTTTGAGATGCAGTTCCATGAATGCAATCTAATGTATTTAATATCAGAAAAGTAAATGACAATTTAAAAAAACAGCATTGCACTCTGTAGCAGCATGGAAGGCTTGAAAATGTCATGACTTCTGAAACTGCTTTCATTGCAGCGAGCAAAACTAAAATTAAAAGCCTCTCTCCCGTCTGCTTTCCTCTCACTACTAATTAAAAGTTAACATATCTCTGGTCCGGGGGAAAAAAGAAGCTAAATGTCGTTGCCAATTCTACATTCTATCACCATTTTATTACTGCTGCAGGCAGACTGCCAAGAGTTTTACTCATGAGGGATGGTTCTTATGCCATTTGTTGACATTATAGTGTCACCATCTACAGTAAACCACTAATTTTAGTTTCAGTGAGCCGCTTTGAAAATTGCTTGATTTTTTTTGTTTTTGTTTATTATTATTGTTCTCATTGCAACTTGTGTAAAACCAAATGTATATTTTGCCAAAGGTTGGCATGATTTCAATAAAATATCTCAAAAATAAGAACAAAAATGATGCCGATTAGGTAAACCACCATATTCCTCCTGACTCATTCAATCCTCGCCCTATGTCAATAGCTCTCCCTCTCTCTCTCTCTATCACACAGACAAAATCCATTTTGTACACAATTCTGATATCACATGTATTTTGTCCAACTACAAGGCACTTGCATATGTGCACATTTTCACAATGAGTTCTTCATTACGCAAGTAAAAAGAAGAATATGATCAAATAGAACTGCAGTGCCTGTTAGCAACCAAGACTTCATACCTGTGATGCGAGTTTTTCTGCATCATGTGCTTCCATGCGTGCATGCAAGGGGTGTGGTCAACACAGTGGGACGATGCACAAAATAACATAAAATCCAGGTAGATGGCTCCATCTTCTGTCAAAAAGAGGTATGTGGCCTGGCCTGTGTGCGTGCGTATGCGTGCCCGTGCTTGTGCGTCTGTGTCAGACCTCCCTTCAGCTTTAGGGGTTGGTTTTATTAAACTCAGTGTTTTTTTTTGTTTTGTTTTTTTTATTTTCATTTAATCACATGCTTAGCTCTTACAGCTAAAAGCTTCAAATAACGATGACAAGATTGCAAACTACAAACATACATGGCAGAAGCTGCTTTCACAACAGCATTTCAATATTCCAAATTGCTGAATTCACAAATTGTTCCAATGTGAATTTACACAGTAAGAGTAAATATAACCAGAGAGTGAAACAAAATCGATTTGGGAAGATGGTTATCCTCCAAGTTGTTTACATTTATCAGCATTATATCCCCATAACAAATAATGGAAATCAAAATAGTTCCAGTTTGAAACTATGGCCATCACAAAAATCTTGGACTGTACATGGATCTTTCAAGTAACATTTTAACATTTGGTGACACCCATAAAGTGTAAAATAAAATAAAGAAATACATTAACCATGATTCATTCATTCATCTTCCCTTCCGCTTATCCTCACAAGGGTCGTTAACAAAAATAAAATCACTTCACCCTTCAGTGATGTACAGTAGGTGTCAAGAAAACAGTAATTGAGGAGAGGTAGATTTGCTGAAAGGCTTCATGTTAAACCACTCTGTTAAAACAACTTAGCTAGAACAACACTGATGTGGTATGCTTAGGATCAGCAGCTGTTTTTATAAACTTACAAAACAACAAATGTTGTACTCATCATTAACTTTGATGACACTTGGCAGTGGAGTGGACCACCGAGTCACACAGACATCACCTTGCCGGTCAACTTTCCCACTCACTCCACATTATCCCTCCTAACGTTAACATGACCTATTCATTTGTCATACAGTGTCTACATGTAAAAGAGTTACTCAACTTACATGGCTTTTTCATCCAACATTTGATCGGTTTGATTGTTGGTGAGTGAGCCAGCATATGGTGCATTCAAGTGTACCGTAAAATTGTGCTTGTGTCTATGAGTGAAACGTAACGGCAAATATTCAGTGGTACCTTGTTTTTTTGCTCTGTTACGTCGCCTTTGATTCTGGTAAAACTTTTGTGTAACTGAACCCACGCTGCCAAGAGGGGTCTGTAACCAAAGGAGAGGCATAACTAGAGGTGGTCGGCACGCCACAGACAGATACTATTGATGCTTCCTGCAGCAAATAACTACACGGTTACATTACAAACCCAATTCCAATGAAGTTGGGATGTGTTAAACGTAAATAAAAACAGAATACAATGATTTGCAAATCATGTTCAGGGTCATGTTTACCACTGTGTTACATCACATTTTCTTTCAACAACTGAGGACACTAATTGTTGAAGCTTTGTAGGTGGAATTCTTTCTCATTCTTGCTTGATGTACAGCTTCAGCTGTTCAACAGTCTGGGGTCTCCGTTGTGAATGTGGTTTGGCATTGTAAGTTACCCATACCATTGGCACTAACACAGCCCCATACCATCACAGATGCTGGCTTTTGAACTTTTTGCGTCCATAACAGTCCGGATGGTTCTTTTCCTCTTTGGCCCGGAGGACACGACGTCCACAATAAGGGCCAAAAAAAAAATGGCATAAGGGCACCTTGGGCACAGGTGCACGGGCCCCTAAAGCTATGCAGGTACAGGGAAAACATGCAAACTCCACACAGGTAAGCCTGGATTTGAATCAAGGTCACCTGTGAGGAAGATGTGCTAAACAGCCATCCACCGTGCCACATATTATATTATTATTATTATTATTATTATTATTATTATTAAGGTCAATATAACCATATTTCACTGAGCAGGCAGGACAGAGAACACCTTCCTACGTTTTCATACGTTCCATTTCTGCATCCATGGATATAATCACACTTTCCCGCTTTGTCATCAATGTTACAAGTTAGAGTTTAAAACAAATATATATAAAATTTAAAATTATTCCTAAAATTAGAGGCTCGCTGTACAGAAAATAGATGGATGGGTGAAGTACTGATGGCAAACAGTAGAGGCCAGCAGAAGCAGGTGCACAGAAGCAACGAAGAAGAACACTTGGTCAGCTCAGATGCCGCCGCGCCGGTGTCGTTCTGAAACAAAGCTCAACAATGGCCGGACTAACACAGTCGTCTCCAATCAAGCGACAAACCACTCAAATCATCCAATGTCTGTTTGCGGACGACGACGAAGTAGACTGCCGTCAGTTTAATGCAGATATGGCAGTGGAGACCGACTGCCCAGTGGCCGGAGGTACATTTCCCAGGAAGAGAATTGTATTGGGACGTTTTGGAAACGATTTGTCAATTCAATATCATACATTTCAGTTCGCTTTTTATTGACATGTATCGATGCTCGAGCCACTTTTCTTTTCCGCGGAGTCCAACTGTACTGTTAGAGGTTAGGAAAAGCGAACAAAGAAAAGTCGCGGCCGGGGTATAACCTGGCGGCCGTACAAACCTCTATTGCCCGGTTCTTTTATTCTGGTCGAGGTAAAACTTCAATGATTTGGCCGAATGAAAAGTTTAACCATGTATTCGAAAATACGAAGTCAAACAAAAAGGTAGGAAAAGGTTCAGCGCTTTAAAAATGTTTAACCACCTACCCCAATTTGAAACCAAAGGTTAGGTGAGCGATAGTAATAAAAAAAAACAAAGGGCGTGTTACCGACCTTCCTGGAGCGAGAGAAAGTTGGCCGGATGTTTGCTATTAACCTGACATTCAGGTCTCACACGCTCGTACTCGGCCTCATAACTACATTTTCGACTATCTCACGTGTAATATTTGGAGGACAATTTACGAAACCGTAAAAAAAATCGCGACTGGATTTTTTTCTCACTATAAATGATCAGGACATGCAACGGCGCTTGGTTCGACATGTCGCTTACCGTCTGTGTGGCCTGGAAGTGCAAAACAATATCACAAATTGTGAAACACTCTTACATTTCAGAAAACACATTAACAAAAGCCAAAACACTTTCACATTTCAGAAAACACATTAACCAAAGCCAAAACACTTTCACATTTCAGAAAACATCCATCCATTTTCTGTACCGCTTATCCTCACTAGGGTCATGGGCGTGCTGGAACCTGTACCAGCTATATTTGGGTGAACATTCCATTTCACAGATTGGCACGCAAGATTCCCCACATGCATTCTTAGGAATCCCACACCCTTTCTTGGCAAAACGCGCCCCGCTTCAACATGATTGGCTCCTGCATCGCTGGAAGGGTAGGCTACGCAGATGTAAAAAGATGTCCATCCCAAATATGTATCACATTTGTACAAAATGAAAATAATTAAAAAAAAGATGTTCGTTATGGTTAAGATTCGGACTAGGTTTGGGGTTAAGGCACTTTAGGATGGGTTAAGGTTAGGATTATGGTGGTTAAGGCTGGCGCACACCGAGCGACGCCGCTGAACCTGACTGAACTATGGCGCAGTGTGCGTGGTTTGGCAGCTGTTTCCACGAGCGGGCGATCTGTCGGCCACTGGTTTTGACTCGAATACAATTTTTAATCGCTGTTGCACGACGCCTTAACGTCGCAGTTTACATTCAATCAATGCACAGAAGGATTGGGTCCCTGCAGCCCCCACTGGGTGGCCAGTTGTCGGGGCGCCTCGGTGGGGCCGGCGGACCGCCCTGGGTCCCTCGGTGTGGGACATGTCCCATCTATCGGGCTGCTCTCGGGTGGACCATTGGGTCCGATCCAGCCCCTCGATTGATTGGGTGGGGTCTTCAGCCTCCGCAGTGCTGGCACAGCAATTACAGTACACTTATGTCAGTCTTTGTGCCTGTAAAACGGTGTCAATTCACTTGCATGTAGCCGCAGGCACACACCCCTGGGACGCTTTAACTGGGTGTGGAACCACGCACTTATTGCAACAAGTAACTCATGAATATGCAAATCCCTTGTGTATCCCCTCATTTATACTCTCGTCCTGTAGGCTTTTATAATTTACATAATTAATCCCACTACACTTCAATTGTACAGCCGGGTTCACGACCCACTGTCCTGCATGCTTCTTCTCCTGTGCTTGTCCTGTTCTATCTTGTCCTGTCCTTCCCTCACAGGGTGTAGCACTACAGCCCCATGCAACACTCATTTAATGTTTCATTGTTGTAGATAATGTAATGACTTACTTCTCTCATCCTGTTTACAATTAGTGCTTTGTCTTTTGTCTTTGTTTCTCTCTCCCCTCTAGAAACTTTGTTCTCTTCGACTGATCGACTGATTCTCAATAAACCTCAATTATAAAACTAAGAAATCACAGCGGAAGCCTAAAAAACCCTACTGTGACACAGTAAAACTGTTCCGGCATACAAGGGATAAAGATGTAACAGCCGAACAGGACCAAAAAAGAAAAGTTTATTTTTTTCATTCTGTTTGCTGTAGTAGTTGTATTACTACAGGTTAAACTTTGCTGATATCTTGCATTATGGAGAAACTGGATGCAATTAATTGGCAAAAAAATATTAACCAAAATTCAATAATAGTGAAAAATATTCACTAAAAATCAATAAACACTTTTTCTCATTATGATTTTTGTAGTTGTTGGTAATGAGAGTCCACTACTTACTAGAGGTCAAATTTTGCGGATATCTTGCATTTTGGTTAAACTGTGTGCAATTATTATTCACATATTCACCAAAAATCAATAAAAACACCTTTTCTCATTCTGATTGCTGTAGTAGTTTCCAATGGGAGGCCACTATGTAGTACAGGTAAAACATTGCTGCTATATTGCATTATAGAGAAAGTGCAATTAGCTGGCAAAAATATTCACCAAAATTCAATAATAGTCAAAAATATTCACCAAAAATCAATATAAACACATTTTCTCATTTTGATTTCTGCAGTAGTTGGCAATGGGAGTCCACTACTCACTACATCACATATATGTGGATGGATGGATTTTTGATGAATGTTTATGATAAATAATTGGATAAAATTTAACCAGAATGCAAGCTATAAGCAAAGTTTGACCTGTAGTAAGTAGTGGACTCCCCTTGCCACCTACTACAGCAATCAGAATGAGAAAATGTTTTTATTGATTTATCTTTAGTGAATATTTATGCCAATTAATTCCACACAGTTTATCTATCATGCAAGATTTCAGCCAGGTTTGACCTGTAGTACGTAGTGGACTTCCATTGCCAACAACTACAAACATCAGAATGAGAAAAAAAGTGATTTATTGATTTTTAGTGATTTCACCAAAGCCTTGGTTGTGTAACTTGTATACGGTCCCTGACGAACGTCAGGCAAATATCGAATGTCCGGCTAACTTTCTCTCGCTCCTTCCTGGAAACAATGGGCTGGTGACAAACAACAAGCATAAAAAGAAGGTAACTTAAACACACGATAAAATAAATTTAAACATCTACCAATACACTGATCCAAAAAAAAGATAACAGCTTTTACAGTACACACTCGACACTCACCAAATACTCTGTTTGACTTTACAGTGTTAGCATAGGTTTATGACGGACCACTGCACATTACGAATTGTATAAAATTTTGGGTTACGTCGCAGCCGTAGGAACAGAACTCCTTTAAAAGCCAAGGACCCCCTGAATTGGATTGGAATATGATCTCATAACAGAGACAGATGTCCATCCATCCATCCATTTTCTGTACTGCTTATCCTCACTAGGGTCGGGGGCGTGCTGGAGCCTATCCAGCCTCGAGAGGTGGGGTACACCCTGAACTGGTCGCCAACCACTCGCAGGGCACATATAAACAAACAAACATTCACACTCAAATTCACACCTACGGGCAATTTAAAGTCGTTAATCAACCTACCACGCATGTTTTTTGGGATGTGGGAGGACACCGGAGTACCCGGAGAAAACCCACGCAGGCATGGGGAGAATGTGCAAATTCCACACAGGCGGGGCCGGGGATTTAAACCCCGGTCCTCAGAACTGTGAGCCAAATGTGCGAACCAGTCGGCTGCCACAGAGATCTCGTTTTTACATGTACATATTTACTAATATTGCAATCATGATTCACCATTAAATACTATCAGATCAGTTGACAATTTAGTCTTTGATAAGACTTTGACATGTCGTATAGATGCTAAGATCTAATGTTGGTCTATATGGCAAAGAAGCTTTGTAAGAGACTGAAGACATTTCATTCGTCACTTGATGTTTTCTAATTAACAACACATTTTTTTCCAGAAGAAAACTTTGATCCAGTTCCAATAGCTGCTAAACTGAAAGAAGTGGCTGATTCTCTAAATGAAGATGCAAATTTTAAGGCTGCTCTGGTTGACTTGAAGTCAACATTAGTACAAGAGGTAGACACACTCACATGCCATCATTGCCACTCACTAAATCCCAATAATTATTGCAGGGAGTTAAGGGGATTACGTTCACTCTTTACAGAGACAATGGGAATAGCAGGTGTCTTTTTAAAGCAAACTTGCAAAGGTCAACACCAAGGGAGGGCATGATAAACCACTTCTTCCCAATGCCAATCGCTCCACTTCCTGTAATTTGCTAGACCAGAGATACACACAGATGATAACCAAACAATAAAATTCCAATCACTCAAAAACCAGCTCACAAAATACATTTTCTAACCTTGACAAACAGGAAAGAATGCCAACAACTTCTATTCGGTTCGCAATGCACAGCAATCAGTTTGAACCTTTAAAATATGTACAAGCTATCCTTAAAGTTCCAGGACTGGTGTCACCAAAGATATACTGTATTTCAAATCCCAATTGCAAGTTTTTCCCTTTGAAGTAATCCTCCTGTAGTCTAACACACTTTCCCAGCCTTCTCTGCCACGCATTCAAGCACTCCTGGAAGGATTCTTCCATGGTCCTCCGCAACTTTGCTTTTATGGCCGTCTTGATGTCGTCCACATCTTCAAATCAGGTCCGCTTGATGGACCCCCTTGAGCTCAGGAAAGCAGGGGAAATAAATCACATGGACGAGGTCAGTTGAATTAGGGAGGTTGCACCAGGAAGGCGATTTTCTTCTTGGTCAGAAACTGTCTGATGCTCAGGACATTGTTAGCAGGTACATTGTCCTGGTGAAGCAGCCACAAGTTGTCGTGCAACAACCCTCACCTCTCACGCTCCAGAATCTTTCCATTGATCTGTTTGATCGTCTGGACCAAAACTTTAAAGTTTAAGATATGTCTTTATTGAGACCAGTCCTAGAACACTTCTGACACACCTCATATTTCCTTCTTGTAAATTATCTCTTTCATTTAACCATTGTTTGCTAATGCATCTATAGGGTTTGTACTCGTACCATTTGAATGCAACCCAATTTCATGAATTTTGAGCATTCAGAATTACTAAACAGTTCTCACCCTGCAGAAGTCTTGTGAGATATTATATTGTATAATTATACTATTGTGAATGATATTGTCCACTTACCTGAGAGTCACATAAAGACTGTAGGAATTTTCTGAGTGACTGGAAATTTACTAAGCGATTCACTACTGTGTTTCTGCCAGTGAATGATAGGATTAAAACCTTTCCCTGCTCATCGCACACGTTACTGAGTGCAGTGCACTGACAACACAATCCTGATACACAATAGTTTAAGTCTGCGATAGCCCGATATACTGCAAGCCAGTCTTTATATTTAGCATACAAATAATTGTTGTTATTATATGGAGAGGTTTTAGACACTGCTACTGCTACCTAAGCAAATATTTGTTGTGAGACGATATAAATGCCAAAATTATCTTCACTAACAGCACTCAATCAGGTTACTTTGTGTGGACGTCATGGCTTTAAAAAAAACAAACTCTTCTTTCTGATGAATGTTTTAATCCTCCCCAGGCCATGGAGGGAGCCTTTCGTTGTGGCATGGACACCTTGTTGCAGACTCAAATCTCTCAGAAGGCTACTGATGTGGCTCCAGAAATGCAGCTCATCAAAGTTTGTGTTGCCTTCGGGCTTTTTGTAAAAAAATCATGTCCCGAGCTGAAAACCAAAGTCCAGAGTGCTGTGACCACATTCCTCAACAGCCGAGTTGCCAGTTGGGTTACTCAGCAAGGTGGCTGGGTGAGTAGATGTATTTTTGTCTTTTCTATGATGAGGAAAGTAATTTAACTGGAAACTCACTCCTAGGGTTGTAATTTTGAATTTTGTAATTTATCAACTAAACCCATTTTCTGCATCTATTAAATACTTTCTTTTTATTCAAAAAAAAAGTGACTAATAATTTGTAATATAAATCCGCTTGTTCCACTTTTCAACTACAGTACCAGTTTGGTTTCATTCTGCAATTTTCCTCACCATTTTTGGGCAGTCTTTGTTTCACTTCGTAGTCCCCAGAAAAATGCATAAAGCATGCCGCATTTAACGCATCAGTCGAGACAGGATACACTAACAAACAAAATGGAGGAATGTCGCCTCTATTTACTTCTTGGAGACTCATTTTATTTGAGAGGAGACTGATAGCAGCAAAACAACAGATCACTTCAAAAAAACTGGAAACTGGAGGAAAACACAGTCCAGAGCTCAGGACAGCAGGAGGGTAAGCTAGTCATTTGTAGCCATGTGACAATGATGAATCTGCTCAACCAATGACCAACAAGCAGTGGTTTACGTCACACATAGGGCTTCAGCATACAGTGAACCCATCCATCCATCCATCCATCCATCCATTTTCTGAGCCGCTTCTCCTTACTAGGGTCGCGGGCGTGCTGGAGCCTAGCCCAGCTATCATTGGGCAGGAGGCGGGGTACACCCTGCACTGGTTGCCAGCCAATCTACGTGAACCCCTGATACAGTATTCACTGGGGCTAGGGACTGAGTTGATCCGCGGATAGTGAAAATCTGCAGATAATTGACCCCCCAAAAGGGTTTGTAATTGGGGAGAAGATGCCTCAAGACGGGGACAAAGCACTTCAAACAGAAAGGATCGTAAAGCTTCAATGCCATGCTTCTAGCACGTTGTTAGCCTAATAGCATAATTGTTATTTTTAAATTATTCTCAATATCAGTTAAAGAAAAATACCAATGTGTGTGCTTTAAAAAAAAGAATAATAATAATTCTCGGTGTCTGTAAAAAGAAACAATACCGCCAAGCCATCTCATTTTCCAGGTCACACTGAGAACAAGCGGATCGTCAGATTTCACAGAAAACAAAACTAATAATAGTGAACTGTAGGGCTGCACAATTATGGCCAAAATAATTATCACGTATCTTGGCTTCAGCAGGTATTAGAAAAAAATAATCAATAATAATCAGCCCTGCAATAAGAGGAAATAGTGGATGAGGAGAAAATTAAGTCTTGGGGTTGCTAATCTGATTTTGCAGCGTAGCTGCCAAATTCCATCTGGCAAATATTGCGGTCCCTCGCCATCTCAAAATTATTAAAGCCTGGATAAAAATGGTTGGGTTACATCAGACAAACCATTCATGCAACTGGCTCGCTGTGGCAAAGACCCCTGACAGGGAGAAGCTGAAAGTCACTTCTTTAGTGAGAGGCGACAAGCTAATTTTATGCATGCTAGTAGTTGAAGATGGCTTGCTAATTGTTTTGTGCAAACTAATGCTAACCTCATATAGAGTCATTGTTTGCGTTTTCAGCTTTTTATGGCAAGCTACTGGTTGACTATTAAATTAGAAGCTAATTTAAGTTTCTGTTGTGTACTTACTGTGGGTATGTATGTCCTTAATAGACATAGCTAATATAATTGTCTTCATTTTTTACTTTCACTCTGTCAGTCTGCCTGTATACATTTACAAGGCAGGGGGTTAACTGCACTTTCATTCTGAAACGTTCCCATTTTAGTTTGGATGGTCAGTTGAGGCTTTGAAGATTTCCAGATGGGTGTGGAAATGTACAGAAATTTAAAATGATTTCTAAAGAAGTTGTTTTATAAAAGGTACATACAGTTTATGGATCTACTGTGATCTGTAAATTGCAACTGTAAATGAAACCACTGATTCATAATGTTGTAATTGCACAAATTTTTGTTATGACATTTGAGATTGCTCTTCTGATTTGAAACAAGATCTGCAACAAGATAATAATAAATGTGAATATTTTCCCAAATGTATTAGTAACTATCTGCACCCCAAAAAAAATGAAATTATTTATAGCTTATTGGGCCACGGATATACTGGTCCGGGTCACTTGAGATCAAATTGGAGTGAACGTGGCCTGCAAGCTAAAATGAGTTTGACACCCTTGGTTTCAATTATGCACATTTGTCATTAGGTCAACATGTTATGGTTTTCCACTAGCTGTACGCATATAATGCAACAAACAAGTTTTTTTTCTTTTGTACTTACATTTTGTCATGTTTTGTGATTAGTTATTTGTGTGAACGAGTACGTGGTTAATTCCAAAAAATGGTCTATAGTTTTAATCCAAGGGTCTGTGGTTTTAAATTAATCCAAGGGTCCAGGAAATATCCAAGGGTCCTCTTGATGCATTGAATCAAAATTATTTGTAATTGAAATAGTTCCACTACGATTACATTTTCAACAGGGTAACTTGTAATTGTAACCAAAAACTACCTTTCTAAAGTAATCTTCCCAAAACTGCACAGGATATAAGTAGTAACGGGAGAGAAGCAGAAACATATTTGCATTTTCACTTTGGATTGACAATGAGGTGCTTTCAAGGACCGCCAACAAAACAGGACACCTCAAACGCAGTTGGAAAAAAAAAAAACTATCAACAAATTAAACCTAACAAAAACGCCAAGATTTCACCAGATGGCGCTAAAGAAATATTTTAATCGCTTTGGCCTGAGCACAAAAAATGGCGACGAGCTGAGAGTGTCAGCAAATAAGACAGGATAGGTTCCAATAAATAATCGGCAACTATGTGAATTTGTGAATACTTAACCGCGATTATGTGGGGGTTCACAGTATTTGGAACCCCAAGTGACTAGTAGTACTTGGTAGTCCAGACCTTTGCCAATGGAAAGTTGTCAATATTGCATTGATCTGTGAATGACGTAAGGCTGCACGACATTTTGTTTGAGAATCATCATCACGATGTACGTGTGCGCAATAGTCACATCGTAGGGTCTGCTGCGATGTAATGTACTGTACTATACAGTGAATCAACTGTAAAATTAAAAGTGACCAGCACCTGCTTGGTGGAACCTGTTTGGACATGCTCAAAGATTAAAAAATTGTGTTCCTATTTTGCTCTTCAGAATTAAATTAGGACAGCACGCTGCAGCTGTGCAAGTCCACGTGGTGCGTCCAGGGACGTAAATGGGAGGGAATGTGTTCTTTTGTAGTACAGTACATAATTGTAAAAATTAATTACTAGGAAAATTATTTGTATCAGAATGCTTTAGTTAGAACACTACGATCACATTCTGATAATATGGAATTTATTTTATTTTGTAATAGAATAGATAAATTATTTTAATATAGTCAGGCAGAGCTGCGAGGAATGTCAATTATCAATGTCATTTTACCATTGTTCCTTTCATACTGTGTTGCGTGCTTTTGTTTGCACATTAAGGACAAAAGTCCTCTTTTTGTTTTAATTCCTCATTTTAAGAAACGCCATTCAAGCAACAAGATGTTCCTCATGTTTTTGAGATTCGAGAGTGAAACCTGCAGCTGACTTCAAGTGTGGACTTGAATGTGTGGCAACAATGGGGAAATGAAATGGCAGTATTTTCAGGGTAATAGCAACATTGAGAGAGAAAAAAAGAACTACGAACTAGTTCATTTTTGGACTGGTGAACTAAACTTTGGAATAGTTTGCGTGTAAAATGAACTTTCCCAACACTGATCCTGTATTATTTCACATCACAATATATAATGGGTTTAAAAAAAAAATTGTAATGATATTTTTCCCAATATCGTGGAGCCCTAAAATGAAGACGTTGCGTGACAAAACTCCTCTTATGTGGGAAAGTCTTGCATCTTATATGAAGGTGTATGCACTTTCTTCCTGTAGGAGTCGTGTCTGAGTGTGTTTCCTGTTTGATTTCTTGCAGGAAAAAGTGCGAGAGAATATATGAACCATTTGAATCATGGTTCATAGAGGAGGAAACCAAGCTGAACAACAATGCTGCACCAACAGAACTTCTGGAGTTCTCAATCTCAAATAACACTTAAATATAAGATGTTTAAAAAAAAATGTAAAAAGAATGTTTAAATGTGATTTGACATCCTGCCCCTTTACGTGCCCTCTATTAGTTAAAGTTCTTCCATATTCAATTCCAATATTATTTCATGAGACATTATTTTTAGATTAATAAAGCACTGTTTGCTTAGTTCTTTATCCAAATTTTGTTGGTAATGCACTTTGTCACAAAGACTCATACCCTCTTTCCAGCTGTTAAATCAGATTGAGTGACTCACATAATGTAAGATATTAATGGAAAAACTTGAAATTTTGTATATGTTTACCATATGCCATGTAATATGTACCGTACATGAAATGTAATTTTTATGAAGCTGTTATTATTCAGAAGGTAGAAAAATTTATTTTAGTAAACAAAAGCCATCATAGATAACATTCCACTAAACATCTGGAGTCATTCAGATGCATGGTTGAAATAACATCAGACACTTAAGTGTTTTTCTTGTTCTTTTTAACTGGTTTGTTCTGATTTATATGAGTGCACTTTTAAAATAAGCTGAAATACAATAATTCTAAGTTAATGATTATTTGCTAAAAACAAAGTTTATCAGTTTGAACATTAAATATCTTGTCTTTGTAGTGTATTCAATTAAATATAGGTTGAACATGATTTGCAAATCATTGATTTCTGTTTTTATTTAACACAGCATCCCAACTTCATTGGAATTCGGGTTGTGTGTGTATATATATATATATATGTATATATATATAATGTACATACACAGTGTGTATTTATATATTTTTAATTTTTATGTAAAAAGCCTTTATTTTCTGCAGTTAGCTTTGAAAGGTTTTATTTTCGCCCTCACAGCTCTGCCCTACCCTAAAGTGCTATGTCATGCGCATGACGCTGAAAAACGCTGGTGTCATCATTTAATGAAGGTGCTGTATGTACTGTATGTATGCACACGGTTACACCCACGTTTATAGTCAAATAAATACACATTTACCGTTCAGTGTGTTGTCCTGTATTATTGTTACTATACTGTAGATGGTATAGCAAATATTTAACATTTAAAGTTTGTCACCCAAGGTAAGAATACATTTTTCCTTTTTTAGTCTTGAAGCAAAAATATTTGTTTGAACCAGAAAGTGCTTTTTGGGTATTTACATATTTTATGGTCGTCTGTTTGTGGACTCAATTCCCATCATGCCAAAGGAAATGCTTGAGTATTTTCCCAAACTAATGACTGCCATTCACATGCATCTCCGACATGCTTTAGTGTTGCCTCTCACTGTCATTTTACACATCTTGAAATTCGATACATGTGAAACCACAAAGAAGCACTTCCGAGCACATACAGTTCTTGAGACACAATTATATTTTGACTCAAGGGAGCAAATAAACTGGGGGAAAATAAACAACCAAAGAAATGGAATGCAAACAAATGTGTAGTTTGCTGCGGTCAAAGGGCAAACTATTAAAATTGATGATATCCATGTGGTGTACAGTATACTGTATGTAAAAAGCTAAGATGTGTTAGCATGTCATGTTTACAACTCCAGGAACATTCCATTTGTCTGACACAGAATGGACTCTCTCTAGTTGTATGGGAAAGAATCACTGAATTAAATAAAAGAGCACAATTTACATTTAAACTGAAGCTTGTAGCTTTGCAGAGGAATTAGGGTGGTTAAACCTTTTTTTTAAATCTATTACAGTACATTACATAAATCTTTAAATGCTTATTTTTAAACTTTTAAGCCCGTTTTATTTAACTTATGTACATTTTAATTGAATCATTTAGTACAGTATACACTTTTTTTTTGTCCTGTATTTAAGCGCAGTGTTAATATTCGAACTGCATAGTGCTACAGTTGCTTACAATAATAAATATACATTTTAGGAATAAAAACCTTGAATGTTGTGATTATTGTGGTACTAGGAGAGCTTGGTGGTACTTGGGTGTAAAAACTGATAGCCATTGCTTTAGAATTACATGACATGCAGCCAGCAGGGGGCAGCACAACGTAGTTGACGTGTTATTTACACGCCTGACACCACTGGCAAACTGTGATATCATCAAGTTACGATAAAAACGTTGACTACGAAAGCAGAAGTAACTTTGATGGCGTTGCCCTGTCATTGAAAAGAATTAACAAATTATATGTGGCAACTTTGTTTTCCCCGTTAGACAGAAAGTGAATGACTTATATTCTGCTTTTGAAGACTTTCAACTCCCTGACTGAAGTCGCAAACAATGAGAAATGTAAAATCTCCTTATCCATACCAAATCTGACAAATGTGTTTGTTTGGATGTTAACATGAAACAATTGGGAGTGTAATATAAGCCGTTTGCACACTGAACTACTACTGTCTGTCCATTTGCACAAACACTTTGAAACATATCAGGGACGTCTGGAGCCGTTGTGCCTGAAGTCGATTTAAAAAGACACCAAAAAAAGAGTGCAATGTACACGGCAAAAAAAAAGCTTTGCCACTTAGAAAAAGCTATTTCACACGCTCTTATCTGTAAGTAAAAATATGTAGCCTATATCTTTTTTGTTTGTTGTTGTTTTTTTGTTTTTTTTGTGATACTAAAGCCAGAAGATTGTAATTAATATAGTCATTCCACTTTGTTATTATGACTTAAGACTGTTTATGAAAAACCTAAAGAATCCTCTCAAAAAAACAAAATTCCCTTTACTATATATTCACATGTACACATTGTTGTCTGCTCCAAACCTGTGTTGAATAATTGATCATTGTGTTACCGGTATCCATGAATGTAACTTTTAACATTTTACACTTTAACAGTAAGCACTGTTTTCACTGAATTATAAAGCACTGCAGAGAGAAGACAGTGGCTTTGTCTTGTGAGGTATAATCAGGAGAAAAATGTCTTTCCTCATATAGTGTCCAAGTGTGTTTATTTACTCAACTGCAGAGTACCAGGCAAGTGTTATTGGAGGGTATATTTTTACAAAGGCTTTATTATTAGATGATATAGTGCATAGGTGTCAAACTCAAGGCCCGGAGGCCAGATGCGGCCCGCCACATCATTTTATGTGGCCCGCGAAAGCAAATCATGCTCGTTAACGTTTTGCTCAAATCTGTAGCCAAATTCAAAATTGTCATAATAATAAACAATAACGTTGAGATATTGCATTTTTCTGTTACCAAACCCTTCTTCTACCGTAACTTAAGCAATACTCAAACAAACTATTATCCTTCTGATTTCAAAACTATTTATCCCTCAATTTGTTGTGTAATGGTAATAATATGATTTGGTGATTAAACATTTCACTGTTCTTACGGCCCTCTGAGGTAAATCATAATTATAATTCGGCCCGAGACAAAATTTTGTTTGACACCCCTGATATAATGAGTGATATCATTATGTACCACTGTTTCCACAAATATATAATTTTCAAATACAATAATACACAGTTACACTAAAAATTATTCATACTGTGGCCCAATATTGATTTAAAGTGAATTTATATTCAGTGAATGGGTATCCTTTAGCTGGAAATGACACAAGTGGCAAACAACTGTAAGACGCTGTAATTAATCTTTTTTTAATTGTACATTACAAAATTATTCGTATTTACTCTCAATAAAGGTATCTGACGTTCTCAATGTATAGATGATTATTCGGCTCTAGATTATCCAGTAACCAGGATCCTTTAGAATGGTCCAAAATATTGTATTTCCTCAGAAGTGTCAAGGATATGAATTATTTTCAAACTATTGTCAAACACAAGTTCTTACAGTTTTTGTTCAATTTCTTGTTGTTTTTTTCAACTGGATGATACCCATTCAAAAAAACAGAAGTTTACTTTAACTCCTAATTAGGCCAGGATATGAATCACATTGGGCTCAGCTGTGTATACTTCCATCACCCTTACTTTCACAAATTCACACTTATTGAGATGAGTCCAGCCACAAAGTGGTCTCCTAAAATCTTAAGTTATTTTTTTAGGAGACAGCGACATGGTATTTCTCACAGCAATAGAGATACCGTTGTAGTATACTTAAATTGAAGTTTCAGGCTTGGGCGACAAGGATAGTGTTTTGTGTCTCAACAACATAAAAGATAATCAAATCAACTTCATGTGCTCATGCATAACACACCTGTAAAAGCATTGACGTACTGTATGTAAATGATAGGTAATTGGGTCATTCTCCCCTGAGCACATCTTTTGCATCATTTACCATTCATTTTTTGCATTTTTCATTCATCCTTGTCTCTCTCAATTTCGCAAAGCACCTACTCGACTGTCATAAATTTGCTCAATTACTTATCTGAAGCCCCCACGACCCTAGTGAGGATAAGCAGTACAGGAAATGGATGGATGCTTATATGAAGCCAGTGCCACATTCCTGCAGTTCAAGTTCATAAATACAGCTCACCAGTATACTAACTAAAAAGAGTGTACAATACTGTATTATCATACTTCATGTTCATCAAAATATCTTTACACAGTCATTCACATTGATGGTAAGCCCCGTATCCCATATGACATCACCAAATTGTGGTGCTTGTCGAGACATAAACAAAAACATTCCCATCTGAGTCAGTCTGATTTGTCAATTTATCCTCATATGGAGCGTTTTGGATGGAATAGATCCACAGTAGTTTTCATCCATCTGCCGTCCTTTAAATAAGGTCATTTTGTTATCCCTAGACATTTGAAAAAATAAGACCAAATCCTGGATATTACTGTGCAAAACACTGGATTGAGAAATGAGACATGGTAATTGTCTGTTGCCAAGGGTCACACATCATCATCGTCGTCATCGTCGTCGTTGTGCCTCAGCCTCCTCGCAGTATTCTGTATTCTCTGACTCCCTCTCTGAGGAAGCTGACCAACTGGATCCCGACAAAGGACGTACTGATTCCAAATTTTCCAGAAGGCTGTGCGGAATTTCTTAATGCGGAAAGCATATACGATGGGATTGACAGCAGAGTTGCCGTGGGTTAGGAGGATGGCGATGAAAATGAGGCTTGGTGGTTTGTCACACTTGGGGCAAAAGAGTGTGATGCAATTAAGGATGTGAAGGGGAAGCCAGCTAACAGCGAAAAGTAAAAGAACAAGAGCCAAGGACTTGGCAAGCTTGAGCTCCTTGCCGAAATAATGACTGGGGTCTGCATGGCTCACTGTCACCTGCACAGAGACAAAGAACCACAATGTCAGCATATATAGACTATATACGCAGATTAACATATTTATTAGGCCACCACATTGGAATTGATTCCATAGTTCTGGATTTACAAATGATGTCTTCAGAGGAAATTCCCCCCAAAATAGACTCAGTTGTAATTTTAGGTTTGTTGTGGGATGAAATATTGATTTTCAGCCTTGATTTTGGTCTGTCCACATTTTGGACACGTCAGATGTTTTTGTTGTTGTTGTTTTTTGTTTTTTTGTTTTAAATAAATAATGAAACAATTGTTTCATTATTGCTTGTTTTAAAAAAAATAAAAAATAAATAAAAACATTTGACCATTGAAATGCCTTCTTGAGGAAAGAAGAAATCCCACGAGGTAAGTGCTTGCAGATTCATTTCCGCATCTTTACAGGTTTAGTCAGCTCAGTTTTGCATCACAAATGCCTCCAAGATGTTTGAAAACAGTTCCGATGGATGACACATGTTTCTGTTTGATGCATTGTGTGACACAGGCAGACTGATGTACACTGCTGGTTGTCACGGCAGACACCTGCCATCACGGCGCCGTGTTCGTACTATTTTATCAGGCTTGGAAGTATGAAAACCTTGTTTTGGATGATGACCTTACAGGCTTTTGCTTTTATGACATATTAAAGGCTTTATGTACAGTCATGGGGCTCGGGTTACCACAGACTTTAATGGGCCCACTTACCCCTTTGAAAATATCAGAAAAATAGGGCCACATTTTTTATTTTATGGAATTTTAAGTGTTTTCTTCTCCATAAACACTACCTATAGAAAAAGGAACACGCTTTACATCCATAAAAGTAATAGTATTTGGGCCCGATATTGGCCCGACTATCTCTCGAAAGCGATTTCCCAGATCGGGCCCGATATATTTTGTTGGGAACGACAAAACTTGTGTGACATAATCCACGACCACCAATTTGGACCTACGATAGCCCTACAACGCCAAAATGAAAAGTGTTTGATTTTTGGGGGATATCTTCCGTGTAGGTGCTCCGACGGCGCACCTTAACGTCGAGCAATAGGATTGCATACTGTGACTAGCGCATCCCCTCCCATGCTTGCCATTGTCAACATTTATTCACGCGCACAAACCAATGTTTACTGAGGCTTTATCGCATGATTCGACAGAGTGCTACCATGTTTACGTACGACTGTTAGTGCTAGTGCTAGCTTGCTAGGCTACATAACGTTTGGTTGCCTGCTTGCGAGCCGTATCGTATTAAAAGTATGTGAACATACCTCAAGCAATCCCTGAATGGACGTCCTCTCCCAAGCACCGGTGACGACCACCACACCTTTTTCATTTGTTTTCTTTTTTTCCGCAGACAATACATTGGCACAATCAATTAGTGTTGTCGTCACCATGGTAACGCGTGTATCCGGTCGCGTTGACCGGCGACACGTTTTCTAGTCCCGCCTCTCTGACAGTGTTTCGTTTGACAAGATAAAGCCCAGTGATTGTAAAAGACGGGATATGCTGGTATCGGAATACGTCATGTAGTTTTGCCACCATCTGACCGAGATTCGGCAAAGTTTTATGGCAGTAGTCTGACATAGTGCAATTCTGAAAGACCAAAATTGTCTTGTCGTCTTATCCAGGCATAAGACATCTTGGTCTCTATCCATGGGAACACTTTGGGGGCGGCTCTTTTATGTTCCAGAGGACTGGGCCAGAGTGCACAAAGCAAGGTGTGACTAAAGCCATGTTTGGATGAATTACTTGGAAGCCCACACCCTTTACCCAATCAAATACTTTTGGGACGTACAACACAGATTCCCACAGCTTTGGGCGAGAGGTGGGTTACTAGACTGGTCGCCAGTCAATTGGAGGGCACATGATGGACTTAAATTTACATCATTGGAAGAGTTACAGTATAAACTGGATTGCATGTTGGAATGAGAGAGGAAGCCAGAATACTTGCAGAGAATATGCAAACTCCACACAGAGATGTTCCAATAGAGATTCAAGCTGACGTGCTACCACGTGCTGCCATAGTATACTGTAGTTCATCATCAATGAGGGATTTATTATAGAAATACATGATCAATCTATGTTTTATATTGCTGAGGTTCAGGGTTGCAGGGGACCTGGAGCCTATTCCAGCTGGCTTGAGGCTTCTCCAGCCTGAATTGGTTGCCAATCACAGGGGCACACGTAGAGACACGCAATCATTTATACTCGCATTCACAAGTTCACTGAGTGGGAACTGAACTCACGCTGAATGCGCAGAAGTCAGACGAGTGAACCACTTGGAAGCCCACACCCTTTACCCAATCAAATACTTTTGGGACGTACAACACAGATTCCCACAGACACATTCTCAGGGCTCTATTTTCGTCACCAGCGTGGGTGACATAAACGGAGACGGGTTTTACAGGTTTTTCGTAATTTCGCAGATGGGCACAAGTTGGCGTATTTAAAGTATAGCGGTCTGCACTCCGTGGTGGTTCACATAGCCGTCTTCAATTGCTGCCAATCCAAGTGTCTGCTCTCATTCCATTTTAATGTGGCACAATGACAGTCTCGCATGGAGATATCTCTATGCAGAAGACAACCCAGTGATCCATGCGTGATGGAGCATTGTCACTGTCCATTGTCCTTATTAAATACTGAGAGCTGGTGATAACCGCTGGCAACTTAAATATGTCCACAGACCTCTATCCCTACCCCTGATGGGATGATTACAAAAAATATTATAATAATAATGCATTAAGTGAATTGATTCCTATGAAGATTCAAAGGTTTGATCCCCGCTGTTCACATATTCATGAATGGAATACGTCTGACATCCACCACACACGTCCGCAGACCTCAGAATCTGTCGGACATAGATGTGATCTCAGCAGGTGTAAGTTTAGACCGACTGTCTGACAACAAATTGTCACTTGGCTGGGTGCATGTAAAAGGACACACCCTCGCTGAGCTGGACCGCCCAGCTTGTCGCAGACCCGTCTGCCAAATTGGCAAACAAGTGCAGTGAGCCTTGCGATTGCATGAAATTTAGGATGTGCCAGAAATTGTGGCATCTACGGAAATAGAGCCCTCAAGGCTTGTGGAGCGATTGTGTAAACCCTGAAATCAGCCTTGTGTTTCCACTGCCGGGAGTGTGTGCATACGAGGCAGGATGGTGACAGCATGTGTCAGCTGAAGAAACAATTCTGCATCAAAGAACAAAGAAAATGGGTAAGATCATTTCGTTGTCACGTGTACCTACATGGCTTTTGTGCTTCGCGCCACCCTCCACAAGCGTTAAATATTTTGGGAACCTTTACAAATGCAATAAAATCTATACCAAATTGAACTGAACCACACCATTGATAAATTGAAACTCAGCTATATTGCAAATGGGGGCACTTTCTATTTTTCTCCTTAATTTAGCTGTAAGTAGGTATGGTGGCCAGTTACTGGTACTCTTGTATTCTAGAAGATTGCAGTGCAATAATACTCTGCCTACAAAAATAGGAGAAGATGGTCTCACCTTCTTATTGAGCTGTTTATGAATCACGTAGAAAATCTCCACATAGATGATGAGCATGATGACTAGAGGGGGCAACACCCAGCCAAAGAAGTTGAAGTAGACCATGTAATCCATGCTGATGACTGTCTCAAAGCGGCACTCCACCACGAGGTCGTCGCTGACAAGGGAGCCATTGTCATGCAGACGTTGTAAGTTATTCCATCCAAACATAGGTGTGAGGCCCACTAAGATGGACACCAGCCAACACAGCAACACGGCCGAGCCGGCTCGCTGAGGGGTCACCACTCGCTTGTAGCTATGGTGACAAGGGAGAAGGACAAAGTGTTTAAAACTGTTACTGTACTGTTACTAAGTTATGTTAATTCTAGTCCTTGTGATTGCTTTTGCTAACAATCTCTCTTCTCTAAGGCACTATATAGTCCTGTATGAGGTAGTGTATGTTAATGTTCCTCGTCAGCCATCACAATTTAGTAGGATTTCATACAAAACATAATGGAAGTGTAATTACTCGAAGACTGAGAAGATGTATTGTAGGTTCAAACTTGGAGTCTACCTCTTGCAATTTTCTACTGACTTGCTTCCGTGATCGCCACATACATTTTGTGGAGTAACTTTGTTGCAATATTCTCGAGCGGTGATTACCAACCTTGGATGCCATAAGAGATCATCTGGGGTGACATGATTCCGTTTTACTTAATTGTAAGACAATTACTATTTGGCACAGGCATAACAATTAAATACTCTTCAATTAGATGGCAAAAGGTACAATAAACCTGTGTATGCACCTGTTGCCATTCACACAACAAAATAAGTTATGGCTACCTTGGACTATATCAGCTGTGTGTTCAGTTAAACAGGCAAAGATTTCACTAAAGGTTGGGGAAGCCTATTCTTGAGGCTGTAGTTTGTAGCACCAGGTACATGGATAGAAATAAACAACAGTAGTCACACAGAGAAATGTATTACTAACATTTTTGATCATGTAAACATTTAAACAAGAGTGACCACTGAGTCTTCACTCTTTCTGATTATTGCGAGCACAACCACATCAAGTCATGACAGTATGCAAGCAGCCAATGTTAGCACACTTAATTACCTTCAAAGTCGCAGAGGTATGATGAAATGTAAAACTCAAAACAAATAAATACTAATACTATGAAGAACGAGCTGTAGAAAAATATATCATCTGTGTGTGCTGGAATGTTCCACCCCACTTTAGCCCTACAGGTTGCACTGAAGAGGAGCTACTGCGGCTGTAAAGATATTTGCACCCCAGAGCAAATGTTATGTCACTAAAATATATAACAGAGATGAATGAAACAGCTTTTCTTATCATTACCAATATGCTATTTATCCTGCTCATCTAAAAATAGATATACATATATTTCAAAATATTTTTATTGTGCTATCAATAATTTTATGAATTTTTTGTCTTCAAGGAAAGTAATATGGCGATGATCATGCGTTGTGGGCGCATGTTGGTGTGGCGCCCTAGCGCCCGCTACTCACCAGCCGCAATCAACTCAGTGCAGAATCGTTCCCAGAGGGATACATGTTGATCATTTGCAGTGAACGGATCACTCAGGGCAGAATAAGAGTGTTGTCTTTCACTGTCTGATCGATATCGTTCATTCACAGTGAACGTATCACGAGTCACCCTCAGTCCCTCCCCCACCCGCACGCTGCCTGCATTTTCCAGCAAAGATTCACGGGCGAGTCACCGAATGAGACAGGTCCACTCACACACACACGGCTGAGAGCTCAACTAAACTAAGAAAGGTACGAAGTACTTCAGGAAGTGATTAGATTTCATACAGTCATTCAAAAGATTTGTTCGTTTGAAAGAATTGTATGCAAACGATACAAGGCTACTTCACTGGAGGTTTGGTGTTCTGGTTTGGTGATAAGCATTATTGTGTTTGCACCAAATATACCTTTTTGAATGGACCATATGCACGGCAACATATTAAGCATTTCCGGTGAAAAGGTTAAGTTGGGTATGCGTTTCTGGTGTCCATTGAATTAAAGCTACTGGGATGCCATCTTGCAGCAAAAATTTAATTTGAGAAGTTTGATGCTTGTCAATGTTATCGCTATGCATTTGACTGGCGACCGGAAGTTAGCATGCCACCTAACCCCAAACGTGGAAGTGGTGCGTGCGTAGAGTCTATTATGGTCAAAAGGTTCAACATTGGTTTCATCGGACCATAACACATTTTCCGACATGCCTTGCAGAGATTTCAAGTGTCTTTTTTTTTCTCTTTAAAAGATAAGGTTTTCATCTTGCCTACCTACTCCATAGCCAAGACATATGAAGCAGAGGACAGATTGTTGTTAACATGTACTTTTTGAGCGTAATCCTGTTGTTAGTAATGTTGGGGTTAATCAGAAGCACTTTAAATTGTGGCAGGTGTGTGCTGACACCCATCAAACATGAGTTTGAATATGATTAGTTAAGTCTGAACACATCCCCAGTTGTAAGAGTAGAGCACGCTTGTGCAACCACATTATCTCAGTGGTTTAGTTATATTTCCCATTTCTAAAATATTTTCAATTGAGTTGTAACGGTTATATGTCACATTAACACATTCTTTTTTATACCACAAAAACCTGGAATTTGAAAAGGGGTGTGTAGACTTTTTTTTTTTAACCACTGTAAGTGCTGCATGAAAAAGGCAAACAAACCTTGCAGCAAAAAACCCAACAATAAGAACTATTCAGATAACACTGCGTTGACAACCTGAGAATGCGTTCCACTGGTATTTTTGTCTGTGTCTTTAGCCAGTTTGAGAAATTATGCAATCCACCATGCAGCCAGCATGAGCCTATTGACCAATCATGCATCCTTTGTCAGAATATTCCAAGTTTATTGTCACACAGGCGAACTTGAAGTGGATTTGTTTCTTTGAAAAGATGGCATCATTTTATAAGAGGAAAGTCAATACGAAAAATCTCTGCTACATAAATCTATTCACTATAATCATTTTAGTGTTGCCAAAAATAACAGTGGATATTGTATTACACACTCTTTAGCTTTATCATTTTTTTCAAACTCCTCTGTATACTTCAGTTGTTCAGATGCCATATAGCCCTCTATAATCTATCACCTAGTTGTTACATTACAGAGAAGGGTCTTGCTAATAATATCTACCCATCCATTTTTTCATACAGCTTGTTGAATTGAACATTACTTGTCCTCATTAGGCATTAGCCTATCCCAGCTGGCTTTGGGCGAGAGGTGGGTTACTAGACTGGTCGCCAGTCAATTGGAGGGCACATGGTGGACTTAAATTTACATCATTGGAAGAGTTACAGTATAAACTGGATTGCATGTTGGAATGAGAGAGGAAGCCAGAATACTTGCAGAGAATATGCAAACTCCACACAGAGATGTTCCAATAGAGATTCAAGCTGACGTGCTACCACGTGCTGCCATAGTATACTGTAGTTCATCATCAATGAGGGATTTATTATAGAAATACATGATCAATCTATGTTTTATATTGCTGAGGTTCAGGGTTGTAGGGGACCTGGAGCCTATTCCAGCTGGCTTGAGGCTTCTCCAGCCTGAATTGGTTGCCAATCACAGGGGCACACGTAGAGACACGCAATCATTTATACTCGCATTCACAAGTTCACTGAGTGGGAACTGAACTCACGCTGCATGCGCAAAAGTCAGACGAGTGAACCACTTCACTGCAAATATTAACCTCTAACCGTGATTCAATATCGCAAATCAGGGCAAAATATGCTTATTCATGTCTGCCAAGATATTTCCTCTTATCCGGCAGTTTCTGGATAAGAACATTTCTCTTGCTTTATGCATGTTTTTTTCCCCTTAAAAATCTCAATGTATTGTCCCTTCTTATTACGCCTTTATTACTTGTTATGAGTAAATTGTATAAATAATCTAGTTTTAAGACATCGGTGGGGGTGGTATTGAGCCTGTCTATGTTTACTTTAAAAAATCTTGCCAGAAATGTTCCTGTTCTTTTGGCGGACAGTTTTGCTGATCCATCCTTCCATTTTCTGAACTGATTATCGTCACTAGGCCACGGGCGTGCTGGAGCCCATCTCAGCTGACTCTGGGCAAGAGGTGAGGTACACCCTCAACTGGTCACCAGCCAATCGCAGGGCACATAGAAACAACCATTCACACTCACATTCACACCTAGCGGGAATTTCGAGTTGTCAATTAACCTACCATGCATGTTTTAGGGATGTGGGAGAAAATCCACGCAGGCACGGGGAGAACATGCAAACTCCACACAGGCGAGGCCGGATTTGAACACGGGTGCTCAGAACTCTGAGGCAGATGTGCTAACCAGTCGTCCACCGTGCTGCCAATTTTGCTTATATTAAGTAATTTATTCCTCATTTCATTAGCTTCTTTGTTTTTAAACCCATCTTTTCTCAGTGTACACTATAAATATTAAGTGTTATGAAAATGTGTGTACAAAGGCCTCCACCTAAGAAAGGCATCCCCGAACAACAGCTGTCTATTACGCTCTGCCGTTGCAATACAACCTTTATTTTTCACTCCTCCCTTATTAGTCCACGTGTTGTTGTTGTTTTTTCAGTTAATTGAACATTTCTAAAAGTTGCCTGTGGAGTTGCAATGTTGAATTTTGCACTCGGGCTCAATGACAGAGTGACTTTCAGATGGCGCTGAGATGGCAAAGCACATTCATGTTGCCTTGCCAACTAATTGCGACTAACCTCCATTGTTCTTTGTACAATACTCGCGCAGGTACACGGTAAAAGGGACATGAAATAACACGACGATCGGTGCTACAGACACGAACAAAAAGGCGTCTCGTGCTCAGTGCAAAAGATGTGTGGGGTCGTATGCCTACCTCATGGGTATTTTGACCCTCAGGTAGCGGTCGATGGCGATGGCCAGCAGGGCCAGGATGGAACTTTGCGTGAGGACGAGCACGGTGCAGGCGACCAGCAGACAGCTGTAGAAGTGAGTCTCGAGTCCGATGCTGATGGTGATGGCGAGGGGGATGACGAGAGCCCCGACCGCAATGTCAGCCAAGGCCAGTGAGACGATGAAACAAAACGTGGTGTCCCGTAGCGAGCGCTTGATGCGCACGGCCCAAACCACCATCACGTTGCCGACGACCGACGAGACGGCGATCAGCACCTCCATGCCGGTGTAGAGAACCC
This sequence comes from Phyllopteryx taeniolatus, assembly GCF_024500385.1. Lineage (NCBI taxonomy): Eukaryota > Metazoa > Chordata > Actinopteri > Syngnathiformes > Syngnathidae > Phyllopteryx > Phyllopteryx taeniolatus. The sequence continues at coordinate 14,905,670 of NC_084510.1, forward strand.
AAGACATGTTCGGGGAGGAGGAGTGCGCGCTCGGAGGGGAGACACCCGAACAAAGCTGCGGGTGGAACACACCTGCGACTCACGCGCTCCGAGACCCAAAGGAAAGAAAAAGAAAATCCTTTGTCCCGCTGAGGTGGAGCTGCGCGCCGCACGCAAAACTTGCTCCGCACATGCTCGGAGGAGAATGAGGGAGTGCTCCCGCGCGACCCCGGTGGGGACCGAATGAGTCACAAAAGCTTCTTTCACAACGGAGGAGTTGAAATCTTGCACTCTGCCCTGCAAAGAAAACACAAGAAACGATACGCGTTTTTGCAGTCGCTCAAACGTGAGTCGTTGGAATGGTTGCGCAATCACGTTTGGAGTTTCTGGAGCAGACGTTTGGAAATGTCTGTTGTGACGTGATCACGTCTCATGCAGCGCTCACAAGAATTTAAGAAATGAACTTATTCTTTTGAACAAAGCCACATTAGCCTACATTGGAAAACCTTGAGGCATGGATTTCATGCCTTTGTTCACCGGTGTCAAACTTAAAGTCAGGGGGCCCCAGCCGGCCCGCCAGGTCATTTGTTTTGTGTACGTCTACGGCCACAATTGCAAATTGTCTTCACTTTTAATAATCTTGAGATATTGCGAGCATTTTTTTCTGTTACCAACACATTTTTAAAATAAATTGAACAATATTTGTACAAACCATTTGCCTTGACTTCTGATTTCAAAACTCGATGGCCATAAATTTGTTTCATATGTAAGAATATAATGAGCCAATTGTACATTTATAAGGTGTCACAGTCATAATGGCCCTTTGAGGGAAACCATAACTACAATGTGGTCCACAGCAAAAATTGAAATGATGTTTCTCGCCTAATATTCGTCTTTGTATCAATCGACATGAAAGCATCTTGAGTTTTGTGGCTGCTTCACCAGTCTGTGCCTGTCTGTTCAACACAATTATAATCGTCAGGTGTTGCATTACCATTGTTTGTGTGCGCCAAATGAGACTTTGGGTTTGGAGTAGATTCCCAAACAGCCTGAAACAAAACATCTCAGTGAGAAGTATACAGTCAGTATAGAAGATGATGGATGAAGAGTCTCCTCTCCCTCACCTTGAGTGTCGTTAAGTTCCTGGTGTTGGGAATGATTCATGTACAGTCCCCTCTAAAAGTATTTTATTTCAGGTCAAAAGATGAATATGAGACAGAAGTTCAGATTTCCAGCTTTTATTTCATGGTATTTACATCTAGATGTGTTAAACAACTCAGGACAGAGCACCTTTTGTTTGAAGGCACCCACCCTTGTCTTCATTATACAACAAAAACAAAGGAATTGAACTTGCCGTTCCAATACTTTTTTTGGGGGGTGGTGCTGTATGTCTGCTTGCTCAATCATTTTTCAGGAACTCGTCTCTTACTTTTTTTCATGCCAACAAGATTACATAACTCCACCACATTGATGAAACAAGGCAGACAAGAGACAATGCAAGAGGAGTTTGTCTCTTTTTTGCTATGAAATCCAAATCATACACTATATAGAATTGCAATGCTCTTTTTCCTTGAAGTTCTACCAATATTTTCATGAAAAATATGCACCAAAAGAATTTTAAAAAATACAAAATTCAATGAAGTTGAACATCAGATTTCTCCTCCTCCTCTTCTTTTCTTTAGAAATTGTGCATGTGATGACCTTTTCTTCTTCATGTATACAATAAGGTAACTTACATTTCCCATCAATTGTCAAGACTCTTCTGCCTAAAAACAAAAGGCGAAAGAAATGCAATTGTGTGTTTATCCGGCAAGGTGTGTTCATCCGGCACATCCCGTATTCAAATAAATTCTCTGTGAGGCAATCTTTACTTTATTGGTTAGTTTTAAGAAGAAGAAACATTAGAAGACCTAGATGAGTGAATAAACCTCACAAATGTATTTATCCATCAATTTTCTGTACCGCTTGTCTACAGTATATAAACTGGAGCCTATAGCAGCTGACTGGGTGAGAGATGGGGTACACCTATGGACTGGATGCCAGCCAGTTGTGGGGCAAATATAAACAAACAACTATTCACACAGACATTTACACCGCTGAACAATTTAGAGTCTGCATTCAAATCTTGCTAGCACTTTTAACACCGCAAGCTCCTCCTAGGGCAAAGAAAGAATACGTTTCATCCGCTGCCTGCTGCCCTCAAAACGTTACCAGGGGCTTTTCTAAAGTCTCAAACATAACTTCGTATAATTAAGATATATTTTTTTTTCCTACAGTGACCCATTTTAGTTGAAGGCTGCCTGCGCTCATGTGTCCCCACCAGCAGCACCATGTATGATGTTGGATCGTGCTGGAAATTCATCACAACTCATCTGTCACACATTGTATTCCAGCAGGAAGTTGTTTGAAGCTGCATCTTCAGCTGAGACATAATTTCTTCCGCTGGGACCGTCACAGGTAAATATTGCATTGCCTGTAAATGAATCCTTACAGTTGAAACAAGATGATGACATGATGACATACAGGAATTTCCAATAAAGTCAGAGGTTACGGTGTATGGATGTACACCTTGTGACATTTTGATCTCATTCAAACCATTCCATTTTGAGACACAGCCGTCCGCATGTAACATTTTTTTACACAGAATTTGGCAGCTCATGGTCCTCCAAATTCATCTCCTCTAATAAGCAGAGTTATACAATTATTCTCCAAATGTTTCTTCCTGTGGAAAACTCCTCATGACTGGACCTCAGGTCATTCAAAGCAACACAATCCTGTCAAAGACATAAACGTGGCTGTCTTGTGCGTGTTACTGTTTTAAGAAAATGACCTCTCGCTGTCAGAACATCTGATGCATGTTTAGAAGAGACAAATTCACATTAGTGATGTGAAAATTGGCTGCCACCTTTGTGGAGTTTTCTAAATCACATAGAATGAGTACTTGAAACGGCTCTAAAAATCTCCATAATAAATTCAGGAAAAAAGAATTGATGACTAAAGTACATGACCTATTCTACTGCCCTCACGGCCCTTCTCACAAATAATATTTGCACAATTTCAGTCGAGATTTTGGGGCAAGTGACGGAGTTTGAAACGTCGGTAGCTTTGACGCATCGACTTGGAGAACACCTCGGAATTACCGCCCGTACCAGTTTATTGGTGTTCATTTTTAACTGAAACTGGTCAGCCAATCGGAGAAGGGGTTCCCCAAGTAGCAGATGAAACAAAAGGGTCGAGGAGATGTGTTGAGAAATAATAAAGTTAGACAGTTTTACTCTAATTTGAAGGCAGCTTTTCACCAGATTTTCTATTGGCCATATCACATTCCCCAAAACGGTCATTCGTTCAGACAAAAAAAAAAAAATATTTTTTTTAATGTGGGAGGAAGCCAGAGTACCTGCAGAAAGCCCATGCAAGCACATGAGACCATGCATAACTCCAGACAGGAAGGCCGGAGCCCAGATTCGAACCCCTGATCTCAGAACTGTGAGGCAGCCATGCTAACCACTCATTCACTCTGCTGCCCTATAATGAACCAATCACTTTTAAACTTATGTTAAATACTTCAATATATGATTAAGTAAACAAATGTTCAGAATTTGATTTAGACTCACCTGTGGTTGAATTTTTGCAAAGTAATAACAACAACAATAATAATAATACAATCTAAAAAGTGCTTTTGTGGGCACTCAAAGACGCTTAACAGTCCAAGGTTAAGAATAGATACAAAAGTAGATATTAAAAAAAGATATATAAAAAAACATGTGCAAAATAGAAAGTAGAATTTAAACATTAAAAGCCATTTTAAAAAGAAGAGTTTCGCTGAGGGCTTTGAACAGGGACAGATTGGTGCAGTCACAGATGTGATTTGGGAGTTTGTTCCAGAGGGAGGGGGCAGCTACGTAGAAGGTTCTGTCGCCCCGGGTGCTTGGTCCTGAGTGGTGGGGAAAGTAGGTTTGCATCAGAGGAACAAGGGAGGCGGGAAGGAGAGTGGTGGTGGAGCAGGTCAGTGAGGTAGGAGGGTGCCAGGTTATGGAGGCTTTGGAGGACAAGGACTGAATTCGATGCATTGGAGGACAGGGAGCTTGTGGAGTTTTTAAAGGACAGGAGAACAGTAACATGGTCTGAGGAGTGGGTGTGAGTCAGAAGGCATGCAGCAGAATTTGTAATGTACTGTAATTAAGGGGGAAAAAACAAGAAGTAGAATGCTTTAAATCTCAAATCTAGTTTTGCAAAAATGTATTCAAATTTTTGAAATACTGAATGATTTTGTTATAAAAATTTAACTTTTATGTGAGCACATTGACAAATCTCTATTTCATTCAATGGCCCACATTTGTGTGAGTATTTTGTTGTACTGTATATACTGTACTGCCATAGAAATTTGATTCTGACATTCAAGGTTTTCTAACAAATACTTTATGTTGGGGTGTACTCATTTAAGTTGGTCACAGCATAACCATCATTTTTAATAGTTGCCATCCATGAGCGCTTGCAGTCTAGAGGACATGAGCATCACCAAATTCTTAGTTTCCTCCTTGGAGAATCTTTACCATTTCTTCACTACAGCCACCTTCATTTGGTGCTTCTTGGTGGATTTTCTCACCTTCCCGTTTGTCTTCAGTAAGTGAATAGCATGTGCTTTTGCCATAACTATGGTCTAAGCATGTTTGACTCACCCTGTGGCAGGCTGTGGATCATGAACTGTTCCTTAGAAAAAAAGAAAATCAATCAATCAATCAATACAGTCATCCACGCATTCCTGAGCTCCAGACATTTTTCTGCCGTGAGGTCTGAAATCAGGTCATTGGAATTTCTCAAGCTTGTCTACATCACTAGCGAAGATCTCCACCTACCTCTCTGCTCCCGAGCCAGCGCTTTCAACATAACTCTCACGAGTGGGTCTTCTACACGGAGGCAACCAATCAGGGAAAAGGGGGCGGTCTTAGCCAAATATATACAAAAGCAGATACAAAACTTGGTCCAACAGACGCAGCTGTCAGAGGCCATTTGTGGACACTCGTATGACAAAACAAGGTGTTTTATTAAATGAAATTGAAACTTTTATACTAAATTCCATGTTAGAGACGCAATGTATGGAGGTCTAAATAGCCAAAATATGGGACCTTTAAGCACAAAGTACAACTGTTGATTTGTCCACTCACCTAGTATTTTTCTATCTCGCTTGTGGTTTAATTATGCTAAGTTGTTGTTGTTGTTTGGGGGGGGTCTTGCATTGGGATATTCTTCACTTTATACTGATAGCTCAATAATAAATACCTAATATCAACTCCAGGGTTTTATCTGCTTCCTTTATCTTGGAATAACAAGGGTATGGCTAACGCTACGCGGTCATCCACATTGGCAGTTGGATTGTTCAAAATTCAGCAGGCAAAACGTCTTGTCTTGTCTCCTCTTTAAGTAAGAAATGTACACCTATCATCTGTAAAATAATAATAATAAGGAATGTGATTGTTAGCTTGTCAACTAAAATTCAAAAGGTAACGCTAGTAGCGCCAGCAAGCTTGGCCAGCAAAGCTAACAAGGCTAGCTCCATGCATCTGCTTACATTCATAGGATTGTATCCATCCATCCATTTTCTGTAAGGTTGATTAGGTTCATTAGGGTTGCGGGTGAGTTGGAGCATATCCCAGTTTACTTTGGGGAGAGAGGCGGTTTACACCCTGGACTGGTTGCCAGCCAATTGTCGGGTACATACTGTATAGACAAAAAAAAACAAAAAAAACATTCACACTCTGTGAATTAGCTGTCTTCAATTAATGTAAATAGCATGGTTTTGGAATGTATTAGGAAGCTGGAGAAAACCTGCATAAGCAATGGGAGAACAACAAACTCCACACAGGAAGGCCAGAGCCAAGATATGAACCCAAAACCTATTGACTTTGAGGCAGACATGCTAACCACTATCCCACCCTTTGTATGCACTGAAAATACATGGGCTTTAGTTGAGACTACCACTGAGATGATAAATGAGGTCAAATTTAAAAGGACATCTTGTGTTTCTTCTTTATTAGATAGTGTGACAAAAGCTTGATTGGTACATTAGCATGATATTTTATGTAAATAAGGGTTAATGATCGGCACGGTGGACGACTGCCTCACAGTTCTGAGGACAGGGGATCAAATCCCGGCCCCGCCTGTGTGGAGTTTGCATGTCCTCCCCGTACCTGCGTGGGTTTTCTCCAGGTGCTCCTCCCACATCCCAAAAACATGCATAGTAGGTTGATTGAAGGCTCTAAATTGCCTGTAGGTGGGAATGTGAGTGTGAATGGTTGTTTGTTTATATGTGCCCTGTGATTGTCTGATGACCAGTTCAGGGTGTACCCCGCCTCCCGTCTGAAGATAGTTGGGATAGGTTCCAGCACGCCCGCGACCCTAGTGAGGATAAGCGGTACAGAAAATGGATAGATGGATGGGTTGATGATCCCAGCTTCATCTTTCCAAGAGTAAAATTAGTTTGTTTTATTGTATTTAGGTGACGGTAATAGTTATATGTTTGATGAAATGTACCTTCACAGACACACAATGCTTGCATTAGGGCCCATTGTGACTGTTTTGAATGTGTGTGGTGGCTGCAGAGGTGTGATAATTCCAAGGGAGAGAAAGGGAGAAAATGTGCAGCTCCTCATCAACCCTCTGCAGCCCTGCACAAATGAAGGGAACTGTTCTGACAATTTCCCTGCTGGGATGAGGCGAGCATTACGAGGACTTCATTTGTTGACCTGGAGGCTGCACAAGAACGTGAGTGAAGATGAAATGTGCAATGTTCTGAAGTGTGCACCACAGATCTCCTCAGGGAAAAACTAAATAAACAACTCAGTCCGCTCAGTCAAATGTTTACTTTTAAAGGACTACAATCGCAAGCCACAAAATTACATACACCTGCACCATCTAAATGTTTTTATTTTTTTGTAATTATTATTATGGTTGTAGTTTACAGTGGTGTAGAACTGTCGGTTACCTTATTAAGGGGAAACTACTCAGTATACCACCACAGACTACATAGTAAAGGTCAACCTGGTTTTTTTCTCGTCTCCATTCCCCGATAGAGCTGTCACGTTAAAAAATACTCCTTATCCTGAATGCATTTTACATTTTGTTAAAAATAGTGCCATGGTCGAGGTTGAAATATATAATTTAAGCTGTGCACTTTACCCCTACAGCAGTGCTGATATACATCAACCAGCCACAACATTATCACTTACCACTTTTGACCACAATATAATTATGTAAGGATGCTCATTTATTGGCACTGTCAGAGAGACCTTCAACATTGTTTATTTTAGTCACACTTTGGAAGTGGGCTAATATTTTGGGTACCTGAGAGTAAAAAAAAAGTACAGTACAGTTCAATATTCAATTTCATTATATTGTGCAAGTTGTGGTAATGTTGTGGCTGGTGGGTGCATGTCTCTATTCCCTTTTTTTCTAGAAGTCGCAATGAGAAAACAGACTAAACAATCAGCTCACACAGTGAGATTGTATCGAGTGACAGCATGACTATGCTGACTGGTCATCCCTCTACTTCCTGTGGGAGTGAATTATAGAGAAATATTATTCATCTTCATGCAGCAGCTGTCAAACGTGTTGCTGAGGTGTTTAAAAAAAAATAAAAAATAAAAATCACCTAAATGTGATGTCACCACTAGAAAGGAATTTACCAGCAAAGGAGGAAATCTTGAGTTGCATTATGAGAAAGATGCATTGTTATAGTATCATTTAGCGCATCAAATTGTAATCTTCAGCATTCATATCTGGACATGTGTTAGTTGCATTTAAATTGGTTTCCCACACACATCTCTCCTTTTTCGAGGGAAAGTGTGCTTGTGCGGAACTGTGAGTGTGTCGTGATGTTCGAAGTGAAATGACCTCTTTACAAGCGAAGAAAAATGAATTTCAGATGCAACATCATTGACTAGATGTTCTATATTTTTTTGCTGCATTATGCATATATTGTCTGGAATGTGGCAGCACGGTGGACGACTGGTTAGAGCGTCTGCCTCACAGTTCTGAGGACCGGGTTTCAATCCCCGGCCCCGCCTGTGTGGAGTTTGCATGTTCTCCCCGTGCTTGCGTGGGTTTTCTCCGGGCCCTCCAGTTTCCTCCCACATCCCAAAAACATGCACGGTAGGTTAATTGACAACTCTAAATTGCCCGTAGGTGTGACTGTGAGTGCGAATGGTTGTTTGTTTGTATGTGCCCTGCGATTGGCTGGCAACCAGTTCCGGGTGTACCCCGCCTCCTGCCCGATGATAGCTGGGATAGGCTCCAGCACGTCCGCGACCCTAGTGAGGAGAAGCGGCTCAGAAAATGGATGGATGTCTGGAATGTGGCGGTACTGTGACCGACTGGTTAGCACATCTGCCTCACAGTTCTGAGGACCCGTGTTCAAATCCCGGCCCCGCCTGTGTGGAGTTTGCATGTTCTCCTCGTGCCTGCGTGTGTTTTCTCCGGGTAATCCGGTTTCCTCCCACATCCCAAAAACATGCACGGTAGGTTAATTGAAGACTCCCGTAGGTGTGAATGTGAGTGTGAATGGTTGTTTGTTTATATGTGCCCTGCGATTGGCTAGCAACCAGTTCAGGGTGTACCCCGCCTCTCGCCCAAAGATAGCTGGGATAGGCTCCAGCACACCCGCGACCCTACTGAGCATAAGCAGTACGGAAAATGAATGAATGAATGTCCGGAATGTAGACTTTTTATTCCCGTGCTGATTGATCTTCCCTGCAGCACATTGCTTTTGGAACCAAGACTGTTTCATCCCAAAACTATTTTGCCTTACTGATCCTTCTCAGTTCTCCAGTTAAGATAACATACTGCTGAAGGTTGATGGGGTTGTTTCTTGTTTCGCATGGACAGAAATGTAAACTTGGATGTGTTTTGGGGAAATTTAAACCCACTAGACACCGCATCGATCCAAGACGCAGAATTAAGCATGTTGCTCAACCACTCAGAAAAGAAAATATTGTTCAACTCTCACAGTATGAAGTCCAAAATATAGAAATGAGAGTGCACAACAGCCAAAGTATAACCAGTGCATCAGCCTTTGTTTTTATCTGTAAACTGACTAGGTCTTGTCTGTAATGGTATACTTTCTCATAAAGTGTCTTGACTCTTTTAAAATGTATTTACTGTTTCTGAAGTGTCCTAATTGTTCTTTACCCTGTCTGCACGACAAGTTTCCCAAAGGTTTATCGAACTGAACTGTACTGAAATATGGTTTGTTGACTAAGAAAGGGCTACAAACACCTCTCCATATGATGCAGTGCAGTGCTACACCAATGAAAACTATTATTTTTAAATTAATAGTAATAACTAGGCTTTACACAATCAGGATTTTTTTAGGCCGATCACCGAGATTTAAAAAAAACGATAACCGATCACCGATCTGATCACACGAACGACTGCACCTCAGCGAACCCGACTGTCAAACTCCTGAAGTTTGCAGATGACACCACTGTCATCGGCCTCATCAAGGACGGGGACGAGTCTGCATATCGACAGGAAGTGGAGCGACTGGAGCTGTGGTGCGGCCGACACAACCTGGAGCTGAACACGCTCAAGACTGTAGAGATGATTGTGGACTTCAGGAGGCATCCTTCACCACAGCTGCCCCTCACGTTGTCCAGCCGCCTTGTGTCAACCGTCGAGACCTTCAAGTTCCTGGGAATTACAATCTCTCAGGACCTGAAGTGGGCGACTAACATCAACTCCGTCCTCAAAAAGGCCCAGCAGAGGATGTACTTCCTGCGGCTTCTGAGAAAGCACGGCCTGCCACCGGAGCTGCTGAGACAGTTCTACACAGCGGTCATCGAATCAGTCCTGTGTTCTTCCATCACAGTCTGGTTTGGTGCTGCTACAAAAAAGGACAAACTCCGACTGCAACGGACAATCAAAACTGCTGAAAGGATTGTCGGTACCCCCCCTACCCACCATTGAGGACTTGCACGCTGCCAGAACTAAGACAAGGGCGTGCAAAATCCTCTCGGAAGCTCCGCACCCCGGTCACCAGCTCTTCCAGCTCCTTCCCTCAGGTAGGCGCTACCGATCAATGCAAACTAGAACTAGTAGACATTCCAACAGCTTCTTCCCTCTTGCGATCAACTTCTTAAATACCTAACCTATAATTCCATTACAACAAGCTGGCAAGTTTTTTGACTTGAGTTCGTTGTCACATTTCTGTGGGGCCAATTATGTATTACTCGTGCACTCACTGTAGTTGTCTCGCCATGCTGCACTATTTGCATATACTGGCCACTCATGCCAGAGTAGCATCTGCTCCATTGCACACTGTTTGAGGAGTATCTGTAACATTTGCACAACCAACATTGTCCCAGATTATCGCACTACTCGTCACTTTAAACCGCATACACTCCTTGAAGTCTCAGCGCCCCTTGCTCTAAGTGATAGAGGACTCTGCATCTTTTTGCACAATTGTTTTTTGTCAATGTCTTTATGTCTCCAAAGTGTTCTGTAAATTGACTGTCTGTTGTACTAGAGCGGCTCCAACTACCGGAGACAAATTCCTTGTGTGTTTTGGACATACTTGGCAAATATAGATGATTCTGATTCTGATGATGTGTCTATTTAAATTACCTGTTCATTTACTGTATATACGTGTACTTAATTGCTCAAAAATTATATTTATAAGACATAATGTATCTTTGTTCCGCTATTTATGCCAGTGAGGCATAGTGACAGACAGAACAAATGAATGGTCTTCTATTAGATGGCAGGAAGTAAATACAGCAATTAATGTAACCCCTTTTTGTGACATTTTTGTTTGTTGGTGTGCCGTGAGATTTTTCAATTGTAAAATATGTTCCTTGGCTCCATAAAGGTTGGAAATCACTGCTCTAGTCAGATCGTGTATTCTAATCAGTCAGGTCAAACCAACATTACAAGTATTAAAAGTACATGAACATACCTCAAGCAAGCCTTAAACGAACGTCCTCTCCTGTCCTGAGCACCGGTGACCACCAACACACGTTTTTTCCCCATTTTGTCCTTATAATACAAAGTCGGCGCGCTCCACTCGAGTTGTTGTCGTCTTGGTAACGAGTGTATCCAGTCGCATTTGAGTTGACAAGATAAAGCCCAATGATCGTAAAAAACGGGATGCAGTGGTATCGGAATACAAGATTTTATTCCAGTCGTCTGACAAAGACCAAATTTGTCTTCTAGTCTGTTCCGGACATTACGTGTTGTCTGTCTCAGATGTGTTGTCTGTTCCACACCGCCGATATGTTTTATTATTTATTGGCCGTCAGATATTTACAGGACTACGCCAAAAGACACCCGACAAGGCTAAAAAAAAACCTAGCTTTTGGATTCAAATATACTATTCACGATGGCGACGCGGAGTAAATGTCTTTTGCAGAGCCGATCAATGACGTCAATGATCGGATTGGCGAATGACGACATAAAAGCCGATCAGCCAATCAGCATAAAATGCTAATTATCGACTGATACCAATAAGACCGATAAAATCGGTGTAAAGTCTAGTAATAACTGCTTGAAAATGTAAATAAATGGTTTATCAAATGGCTATTACATTAGTTAGGTGACCTAATGACCTAATCGATTTAGTGTTCCCAAGATTTTTAATACAGCACTTGTATATGATCTCATTTGATCATGCAGGTATACCAAATGTCTTGACCGGTGAGTGTACTTTTTTTTTTTTTTAAACTGTCCTATTCAGCTGCATGGCCATGCAGAATGGTGGCTCTGTATGCCTTTTGTGCTGGAACGTTTTTGCTGTGCCACAGGGGAGTTTGAAATACTCCCTCTGTGTTTTATTATTATTATTTTATTATTCTAATGTTTCTTGAAAATGCAGTCGGATTGTACTTTTAAATGTAGTGGAGGAAAAGCTCCACCTTGGCCTAGCATGCATGATTCAAATGGTGATTAAGGGGGGAAAAAACAATCACAAATTAGCAATGCTGCTGCTGAGATAATTATCAATCTCCATTTTAATTAGTCTGATTAAATATATTTTTTTTGTCTGATTGGAGATTTCAGACAATGTGACTGATTAGAGGATATTTCACAACATGTGTGATTAGTAAGCAGCACTCGCTCTATCAGAGGTTCATCCCATTTGATGGTGTGTTGTTTATTCGTGTCCGTGACACTGGAGAATGATTGACAGGTCACGGAGGTGTTTCGTGCTCTGGGACATAAACAGAAGAGACACGCATCTTCGCTCTCGCCCACAGAGGAGGAGGTGAATTTAGAACTCTGGTGGTGCCACAAACATTAAAATCTGTCTGGCTTTAAAATACATATATACTAAATATACTGTGAAATGCAGTATATACAGGTGCATGATTGCCCCACAATGCTTTTGTCTTTTCTGGTGGACAAGACAGATGGAAAAACCAATTTAATTATTTTATTTCTTTTTTTATGTGGACAACCTACTCCAGAAATATCCAAAACATTAGGCATACCTACTACTCCCGCTCCCAACAGTATGCAATTGACAGTCAGAACTCCGAACTTGAATGGTTCTACAGATAAAAAATGTTAAAACTGATCTAAAACACCATGGAAAATAATGCCCTAAATCAGAAATTCAACCACTACCGGTAAATTACTCTCTAAGCACTTAAGGTCTCAGTGCAATGGTCCATAGACCACACACTGAGAAACACTGATATAAATCACAAATCTCCTCTGCAAGTAGTTTGTAGATTGTTTTAGAAGGATGCAAACTTTCAGCCTATGGGGGAAAAAAAGTCAAATTAGATATTCGTCGAAGAGCTCCATGATTTATTGCCTCTTGAGATGCATGAGCTCACTCTTGTAATGAGAATAAGAAATACATCAGCTAGCTACATTATAGTGACAAATAATTGGATTAATCTATTTTAATAGTTAAGCAACATTTGGCAGATGGCCAATCGCGTCTAATGTATTTTCATGGCCACTGCCACTACAAAAAGCTGCAAAAGACCGTCCACTATTCTGATGGCCCTTCAGTTTTGATTGTCACTGTCAGGGAGGAATTAAATTAGCATGTTTATTATTGTGGTTATATTTTGTAGTGATGTAGAACATTAATGTACATCACCATACTGAGAGGAAGGAGAAAGTAACTCACCGGATGATGCAACGCTCGCATTTATCCGAGCCTGGGACTGGCATTGACTGGGAATTTGGGGCACTGGCCGAGAATCAAATCTGCATTAAAGGGAACAGCATGTACCATTACACTACCAGTGCAGTTTGACAAGCTCATGTAGTTGATCAAATTAATAAAACACCTTTCAGTAAGACGCAAGAAAAATGCATGTTACAGATAATGAAATGGGTTGGATGTCTTTAGATTGTGCAGATTTAAGTGTTGTGGCCACTTTGTGTCCAGTAAGTGTACAGCGCTATTCATTGTGCTCTACAGTTCATGTTAGTAATGTTAATGACAACTTAATCTGACTTGTGGTGAAAAGCCTGATTTATGGTTGCAAAAATCCAGCCATTTTCAAAGTTAGAAACCTTCCATGGAAATTAACTGGAATTTATAGGAATTAACAAGGAATACACAAAATTCAAGGTAGACTCTTAATAGGGAACTTACACTGGTGCCTTGAGATACAAGCAGTCATCCAGACAATTTTTTGCCTGGACTTGAGAGCATAAAAATTGAGATATGAGCACTGTATAATGGCAGTGAATTCAAGTCAACTCACTTCACAACAAGCAGCGGATTTGCAAATAGTGAACAATTCTTTAAAAAAAAAAAAAGAAGAGGCTTCACGCTGTTTAATGCCACTCCCAATTGCAATTTACAGTTAAACTAAACATAAAACGTAGAGAATTACATGGACACAAACAACCACACAACTTTGCCTTCCGCCAACTGATTGCTAACACACAATGTAAAACGCCATAGATGGGGAAAACAAATAGAATTGATCGTCGCAGTGCCACAGACAGACAGACAGACAGACACGTATACATATATACAAGAAAATATACGTATACATATATACAAGCAAAATACTGTATATAGGCATACAGTGGAGCCTTGATAGAACGGACTAATAGGGACGGGGGGGATCGAAATTATTGTTTTGTAGATTTCTCTGTGGCCTAAAACGTGCACTACAGTACAAAGTTATTGTAAATAAATATAAAAAAACTTGAAAATGTCTGAAGGTTTCACATTTTATCCAAAACTGACCACACTGGTCTTGTGTTGCCGTATCGGTACATTACTCATCATAGGCGAGTTGCTTTAATGAGCCGCGAGGAATTTGTGTGCTTCCTTGTTCCAAATCCGTTGCCAAAGGCGAATGGCTGACAAAAAAATATGTCACACTGTACAAAAAATAGCATGTTCCAGACTCCAGAGACTTGTGTTTGTATTCCTCAGAGTTAACACTGCATGCCATGCCGCTTTCTGTCTCTGCGCTGCGAGTCTATGCACAATAGATACTGTATATCCATCATGACATGGCCACCACGTCAATACCTCACATCTGGTGGACAGACTGTCCCGATGGGAAGCTGCAAACCCCGCCTCTCCCACTTTTAATTATTTATCTTTTGTTGGGGGTGGTCTCGGCCTGGTACCAAATGCCCCACGGCACCATATTATGGTGCCCCTGAGTGGCCAAGGCATGCACACCAGGAGGAGTCGCAATGAATTAATCATGATGCACAAGCTATTTAAATCTTTCCATTATATCTAATTATGTAATCACTGTATGTTTTTATAAAGTACAATATTATTGAGTGCTATTTTTCTTATTAAAAAACATGACAAAAATGTTAGTTTTGGGGGGGGGGGGGGCTCGAACAGATTAATGGCATTTCCATTCATTTCAGTGGGGAAAGATGATTTGAGATATGAATGTTTTGAGCGTGGTTACGGAATAAATTTAAATTTGATCTCAAGGCACTACTGTAGTATATTTCTTAGCATAATCCTGACTTTAAAAAAACTAAATTTCATGCAAGTACAGCGGTACCTGAACCTCAGAGTTTTTCGAGTTACAAGTCATCGCTTGGGTGATTTATATTTATTTATTTATTTATTTGTATTGCGAGTCACAAATTGAGGTAAAAGCAATCTTTGAATATGACGCTGCTCACTCGAGTGAAGGGGGGCGAAAGACACTCTGTAGGCAAGAAAAGTCATCTATTTGGGATGAATGTCTGCTTATGACAAAACAAAATGTGTTTGAAGATGATACATTTCCATTAAATTACCCACAACTCCCAGTTAATTCTGTCTCACAGTTTTGAGGACCAGGGTTCAATCCCCGGCCCCGCCTGTGTGGAGTTTGCATGTTCACCCCGTGCCTGCGTGGGTTCTCCACGGGTACTCCGGTTTCCTCCCACATCCGCAAAAAAAGCGTGGTAGGTTAATTGAAGACTCTAAATTGCCCGTAGGTGTGAATGTGAGTGCAAGTGGTTGTTTGTTTCTATGTGCCCTGCGATTGGCTGGCAACCAGTTCAGGGTCTACCCCGCCTCCTGCCCAATGATAGGTGGGATAGGGTCCAGCACTCCCGCGACCCTAGTGAGGAGAAGCGGCTCAGAAAATGGATGGATGGATTTTTCTTAAATTATGTATTTATTGTAAATAAAATACAAAATATTATTAAAACAATGGATAGATGGAACTTTCCATGGCAATTTGTCAGAAACCTAGAAATTTATCTAGCAGAAATGTTCCACCCCTTTACAGCACTGGCCAGGCTACAACCTTGACTGATCCACAATTAATCACTGAGCAATTATAACTCAAGTCCAAACCAGTCAGCTATGACAGTCAGCTATGTGAAGCACTACACTACCAATGCCAGGGTGGCATTGTGCCACTTTGATAGAGGAGAGATATTGCTTTGGGCTCGTTCTTCCGTATGGTCTTGACCAACGACAGAGCCCTCACTGCAGGTTCTGGTTTTTGCAGGCTCAGGTGCTGGCAGAACAAAGCACATACTTTTCAGGTGGACACACTTATCATTTTAGTAGCTTTGTTTTTGTTGTGATTAGATAAATATTGATTCTTAACTGCTCCAAGTGAGGCACAGTTTTGTTGCATTTTTGTATAGTATTGAAAGTTTCTGTAATTGTGACATGATCCAGATTTTTTTTCACTTGTTCTTTGACTTTTTGTGGCTTTTTTGCCACTTGTTCCATAAGATGGACATCCGTCACAGATGATGTCACATATCAACTGAGAAATCACCCTACCTCACAAGAACGCAGTTCAATGAGCAGCAAAGAATTCAATGTGCATGTACAGCTTTTTTTGTAACACATATTCCAGTTTTATACGTTACCCTTTCGGGCTGTGCCCGGCCGGGCCCCATGGGTGCAGGCCCGGCCACCAGGCGCTCGCCTTCGAGCCCCACCTCCAGGCCTGGCTCCAGAGGGGGACCCCGGTGACCCGCGTCCGGGCAAGTGTCCCATGAGTCCATTGTTTGTCGTCATCATAAGGGGTATTTGAGCCGTGCTTCGTCTGGTCCCTCACCTAGGACATGTTTGTCATGGGTGACCCTGCCAGGGGCATAAAGCCCCAGACAACTTAGCTCCTAGGATCATTGGGACACACAAGCCCCTCCACCACGATAAGGTGACGGCTCAAGGAGGGGGCTATTATATATACATTATTATATTCCTATTATATATATTGACACATAATTAAGAATGTTGAACTGTTATATAAAAAATGCCTGCGAAGATAATAAAGGTTTATGATTCTTTATTTCTTTGTTTTCCTTCCTTGCTTATAGCTTGGAGTTTATATGGTAATTATCCTTTTTCACCTTCATTTTTCACTCTGATTACTCTGCCTGGAAATGTTTGCCAATAGGGAAATGATGTAAATTTGCATTCTGAGGGATGTTGTCTGACTGCATTCTGAAGTGTGTTTCAGGTGATTAAATTAAATTTCATTTACACACAATTGGGCAAATTTCTGCATGCAGTGTTTGCTAGTTCAAGCTGTAGTTTCACAACGAAATAATCGAGTAGTAGTCGTAGTAGTTGGCATTTTATTGTTGCATTGCTATTCATAACAGCTATAATGAATCAACAAAAGTTATTTTCACATGCACTGGTTGTCTGTAGCTGCATCATCATCTTGCCTAACGACAGAAAAATAATCACTCTTTTTGTCCTCACTGAAAGTCAGAACAATTTTGCTAAAATTGAGACGTCTGCTTGCGAGAGAAACAAAACAATATAAAATGCAATCACAGAAACAAAACTTGGAATAGGTCAAATCTGGTGTCATTTTTATTTCACAGCCACCTTGATTCTCCAAAGGATAATAATATCAATCTCTGCCAGCACATTGCTCTTGATATTTTTAGAAAAGGTTTTGATATTATATTGCCCTTTTTTACTTTTTTTATTTGATATTATACTGCCTTATTAACATACCTTTTTGGATAATTGCAAAGACTTCGGTCTATTAACCAGTGGGCTTTAAATCACTTCCCTCCTCTCTCATCTTCATTTCAAACCAATCATAAATTGTCCTTTCACTTTCATAACATGACTGTGGGGATATGTAACATGGAAATACTTGTCATACTTCACTGTGGCTGAGCAAGTCAACGTGGCATGAAAGCGGATTGTAGAGTTTTAGGATGCCGGCAGAGGCTCAGGAAATGACTTGGAAGCTCAAAGTGAATCCTTTTTAATGGTTGCATATTTTAGAGCACCAGAGGAATTCATGAAACATGAAGCAAAGAACGTTGGAGGCTACAAATGGCACATTTAAAACCAAAAAAAATAAATAGTTGAATCTGAAGGAAAAGATTCACAATCTGGGTCTGAAATTACAACCAAGAATCATAAAATTTGGTTACAGTCAGCACTTATGAGACTGAATATATAACCACAATTTTAAATAAGATGATCATGACACTTTGCAGTAATGACAAATACTACTAATACATCAAGTTAAAAATGTTGTTGTTACAATATTTTGACACAAGACCTCCACATATATTACCTCTGTTCAATGAACTTCCATAGGATTAACTCCATTAAGTCCACAGTGTGTGCTTATTTTATGATTGTAGTTCACAGTAACGATTCAGTTTTGATGGTGAGCCTCCTAACGTGATTTTACATCATGTAAGCTACCATCGTTTTCATAGTGCATGTATAGACTGTTATCTACAGTAGTGATATTTGATTGACAGTTGACAATTGAGCAGGGAGGTATTTCAGCGCATTCAGCAGACACACCCACAGCATTAGAGAACGGAGAACTTCCTCTCCCTTTCACAATTTTGAAGCTTCCTTTTATATACTTGGTAATTTTTATTTCCTCATTCAAATTTGGCAGGGAGGATAAGCGGTAGAGAAAATGAATGAATTTGTCAGGCTTTTAACAACACTTTTCACTGCAATGTGTCAAATGTACAAGACATATCTAGTTTTGCTTTACAGGGTCTTTTAAAAAAGAAGAAAGAGAGGACATCCATGGCAAAGTCAACTGCCTTTAACCTTTATGCGACGCGACATCCAACATTAATTACAATTATCCATCCATCCATTTTCTAAGCCGCTTCTCCTCACTAGGGTCGCGGGCTGCTGGAGCCTATCCCAGCTATCTGCGGGGGGGAGGCGGGGTACACCCGAACCGGTCGCCAGCCAATCGCAGGGCACATATAAACAAACAACCATTCACACTCACATTCACACCTATGGGCAATTTAGAGTCTTCAATCAACCTACCATGCATGTTTTGGGGATGTGGGAGAAAACCGGAGGGCCCGGAGAAAACCCACGCAGGCACAGGGAGAACATGCAAACTCTACACAGGTGGGGCCGGGATTTCGTCGTCCACCGTGCCGACATAATTAAAATTATTCAAATTTAATTTTGTACCAGCTGACGACAGTTAACAATGTTGCATGCCTCCCTTTCCACTTCCTTAAACACTTCACACCCATCAGCTCTTAAAAAGAATGAGTAGTTTAATTTTGGTTTTATAATAATATATATTCAGTATATATAACATTTGTTTACACTTCAGACTGTTCAAATGTAACTTAAAACATTGACTGTAGAGTTAATAAAAGGCAAACATTTGACACAGGAGCAGATTCATGCCAAGTTTATTCCCGAATCGAACTGAAATCTCCTGTAGTTTAACCCGTGGGGCAACATACAATCTTAAAACACAACATAAACAACATGCACAAGTCAGTAATGGAAATTATAACGTGCAGTACATGGAGGACCGTGTTTTGGATTGTGTCCGTGAGACAATGCTTCCATCATGACTCAAAGGGCAAAAAGAGAAAATTGCTGTCGATGAAAACTATGAAGGGTTCAACAAAAATGCTCCTGTGTTTGATGAAGCCATCAGGAAGATTTGATTCAATACATGAATTAAATTCAGACTGAGGTTGAACAAATTGATATTGACCTGTTTTACTTGGTTTCTTATTCTCTCTCACCTGCCCTTCTTGTTTTCCATTTCCTCTTGCTCTCCCTTTCTCACGTATCCACTGTGACAGGCTGAGCTCGGACGCTTATTGTGATGCAGTCTGCAGCACCAATGGAGCGCAACAGAGTTTCTCCTGACTGCTGGACTGACCTCCATGTACCATATGTCCTTTGCTGGGTGTACAGTATATTTCTTACTACTTCCTGGGCCGCATAATCATTACCTTATATGTGTTTATTCCCATTAAATTAAAATGTAAAATAATTATGCAGTATCAAAAGGCAAGCAAAGAATATATGCTAACAGTTTTCCATCCATTCTCTTACAGTATGATGGGTCTTCCTAGTATTTTCTACCACAGAGGACACACCTAAATGTCATCAACAAAATGTCAATTTTGAGGACAGGCCCACAACTGATAACCTAAGTGCATTTTTGACATTCACCATGTTGCTGTCACACAACCCTATAAACTTCACTAAAATGATCCTTATTAGGTTATTTCACATTTAGCAGGGGAGTGAGAGAGAGAGAGAGAGAGAGAAAGAGAGAGAGCGAGAATTCTTAAACATCCCATTGTTTTTCATTGGACAGCCTTGTTCAGAAGAATGAATTATAACTTCAGAATGTTCAAATGTAACTTAAAACATTGACTGTAGAGTTAATAAAAGTGTTTATTATGGCAAACATTTGACACAGGAAAAGATTCATCCCAAGTTTATTCCCGAATCAAACTGAAATCTCCTGTGGTTTAACCCGTGGGGCAACATAAAATCTTAAAACACAACATGGGCAAAAAGAGAAAATCACGTCTGACTTTGTAAAACACTGTATTTCTGTTTGTTTTTGTCCATATGTTAGTTAACATAATAATCAGCTACAGCTGGGAGGTTCCATTGTGACTTAGAAAAAAAGAGAAAATAAATTGCAGCATTTGCACCAAAATTGAGCATGTTCTTACTTTGCAAATGAGCCACCCCTCCACAAAGTTTCATGGAAATCTGTTGTTTTTGTGTAAAACTATCAAACTGTGATCCAAATCCTACAATAAACCTTGCAATAATAATTTCCCTGTCAAACTTTCTCGATGTTCCTATCTTTTAATGTGGAGTAGCTGAACCCTCTGATGAGGAAAGAGCATAGTGAGTGAAATGTCACTTTTGTACAGGACTTGGGGATATAAAATTATGAGGTCCGACTAAATGATGTCGAGCAACAAGAGGCTTTTTTTTTTTTTAATTCATCCTCAACTCCTGGTTGTAACAAAAAAAAAAATAATAATTTGCTCCATATCGGTTCAATTTTATTCATACAGAGCCAACCCATAATCCACCTTCATGTTTTCACATACAGTATTCACACACCCGAGCAGACACACAGCACTGTTATCGAGGGCTATGTCAAATGTCATTTACTGGATGCTGCTCTAAAAATGTGACAAACTATTTCCTCAAGTTGTGTCTTTCAATGTGACATCCATCCTAACATTTGTTTGAAATGTTGTCTTCCTTGTGATGCCGAAACTCTGAGTGACTGCTCCAAGATGGCCTCTGCCTGTATGTCCCAGCTTCAGCTGAGTTCACTTCTTCTACTGTGACAAATTGTATCGACCCATCTCAGTGGTTGACCGGGCTAAATATTTAATTGACACTGAGGATATGCCGTGGGATGATGTGATTGAATTTTATCATGAAGCAGAAGATCAGTATGTACGCGCTTGGCTTGGAAACAGAGGGTAGAAGTCAAGGTAACAATTAATTCTGTGTGTATTGCTGTGAATATGGCAGATTGTTTCAGCTTTAAACAAAATCACATCTTGGAACTTTCCAATACATCGTCATCAGGGGCATAGCACCAGATTATGGGCCCCCATACAGAAACTTCTGGAGGGGCCCCTCCAAAAATTGGGTGGGTGGAAGGTGTGTAGGGTGCGGACTCCAATTTATTTCCACAAATTATTTGTTTGGGTGTTCTAATTTACTTCCAGAATGTACCTATTGATGAGGGGGCCTGTCAGACTGAAAGGGGTCCCCAAAATGGTCAGCCACCCCAAGACAGTTTTCAAGTTTTCCCCCCATTTGACGCCCACGGTTATGTGCCTCGGGCAGTAACACACTTTTGCACGCCACTGCTTTACTGGGACTTGAAACTGTTGTTAACCATCTCAACCGAAGAAGTGCACATTGACTTCATCGGTGACTACTGTATAATCCCTGATGATTTTTAGGAAGGGAACAAGAGAGGATGCCTCTGGCCCAGTGACCAAAGAGCATCCAAACCATCGACGTATTCATCCAAGTCCTTCTGCTGCAATGAACCTCATCGCCTCACTTGGGTCCAAGTTGCAGGCTTGTTAGTGAGTATGTATGCTCTTTTATGAAGCTTCTGCCCTAATGAGGTCCACTAAACTCTGTGTCCAATGAACCACGACTCCAACTGAGACCTCTCATTTGCCTTCCCTCTCTTTCACCCTCATTTTCCTCCCCTGATCCTTCGACTCACGTCACATCAAAGTATCAGACAGAATGCAAGTCATACCACAGTATTAGCGTAAAGTAACGCTACATAAGCAGTCATATTTACAAATGTGGGAAAGACAAGAATTATTTAGATTTTTTTATGATTTATGCATGGCAACATGGTGGTCTTGTAGTTAGAAAATCAGCCTCACGGTTTTAAGGTTCTGGGTTCAAATCATGGCTGCTTGCATCCAGTTTTCCATAGGTACTCCACCTTCCTCCCACATTCCTAAAACATGCATGTTAGGTTAATTAAAGACTAATTTGTCCCCAGTGAATGTATACAGTTGTTTGTACTGTATGTGCTGTGCGATTGACTGGCAACCAGTCCAGGGTATACCCTGCCTCTCACCCAAAGTCAGCTGGGATATGCTGAAGTTGATACACGACCCTATTGAGAACAAATGGTATAGAAAATGGATGGATGGATGATTTATACATTAAAATAAATCTGAGTTGCCCTGCAATTGACTGGCGATCTCTCACCCAACAGCAGCTGAGAAAAGGTCCAGCTCACCTGCACCCATGAAAAAAGCAGTATAGAAAATGGATGGAGAGAATATTTATCTGAGAATAAAAGCTTCAAATGATGGTTTGTTTGCCAATATTGTAACTTTGTCCAAATACTATTGAGTACCGTCGTTGAAAATGGAGATACTCGGCGTAAAATGGCAGTAATGTCATATTTTGGGGGAAATTCTTAAATTCTCCTTTTCAATTACATTTTGATTGTTCCCTTACAAATCCATTGTGTAGGCGGATAAAGTCAAAATCATACAAACACTGTCAACATACAAATACTTCTGGACCTGCTCAAGGAGACCTCAGCTGCATGCCTATGGCAATTGCGGGAATTGAACCTGATACCCTTTGATCACAGATCATGTTCTCAACCACTTTGCACAGCACATCCAGCCCATTTCTTCGACACAGTTTACAAATAAAAGCTTTTAAACAGAACTCCAATAAAATTCAATGCTATCAACCATGATCACTGCCTGCTCTGTATTTGAGCAAATGTTTGCATTTCAACCCCTTTGCTGTGTCTTTCACAATTAGGCTGTGTGATTTAGTGAGACAATTATACGGGAAAGAACAGTTTGCCTTAACAGAAAATCAAACATGACCTGAAGTGGAGATTTATATAGGCCGATGTCAATGTCAGTAAGATATACTGTATAATTGCAAGAGCAGGAGAGCATCAAGGTGGAGGTTGGAGTGAATGCAGAGGAGGATGTGACAGATGCATGAGAGATGCAGGAAAGCGAGTGGGAGTTCTTTCTTTAAATTGGTAGAAAAGGTTTCTTGGGAGTTAAAAAAAAAGAAAAAAAAACACTTTAATACAATCTTCTTTCCAAGAGCCAAGGGGCACGAGGGGAAGCAAAGGAGGGATGTGGTTGGTATTTATGCCAGAGTTGTGTAATCCCATTAAAGACTTAAATTCATTTTCTGTAACACTCACAATACTTTACAGGAGATTAATGTTGCAATTAGTCCACACGGCAAATTTAATCAGTGCAAATCCACATCTCTTTCCAGCACCACAGGCTTTGGCCTTTTCTGAATTATGAGGCTAATATCAAATATGAAGGTTATTTACACCCACACAGACCTTTACAGGGCAAGAAACATATCTTGTAACTTGACTGGGTGTGCGAAATGGACCCAGTAACCAAACGATGTCCATCCATCCATCCATCCATTTTCTGAGCCGCTTATCCTATCCCAGCTATCATCGGGCAGGAGGCGGGGTACACCCTGAACTGGTTGCCAGCCAATCGCAGGGCACATATAAACAAACAACCATTCGCACTCACATTGACACCTACGGGCAATTTAGAGTCTTCAATTAACCTACCATGCATGTTTTTTCAGATGTGGGAGGAAACCGGAGTGCCAGGAGAAAACCCATGCAGGCACGGGGAGAAAACAATAAACACAACTTAACCAAAAAAAAAAAAAAAAAATTTCATGACATATACAGCAATTATTATGACATGATAATAATGAAATTGAAGCAAAAACTGTGGGAACATTTTCACTTTATTGTCAGTTAGTGAACTTAAGTATGGCTCCATGCAAGTTATTCTTTGGTCCTGTCAAATTTGAGCTTTACAGATTAAGAGAGCATGTTTTACCAAATACCCGTCCATCCATTCCCCGAACTGCCTACCAGGAAGGCCAAAATAACAATTGCATAAAGCAAGCAGCTCAAAGATTGATAAAGGTGACATTTCTCTTTATTGGCAGCAAATAAATGCTATTAATGAATCTCGGGATTTATTACAAATCACCCATAAAACTGAGGCCCTATGTGAGCAAATAGAATCGTGAGAGTCTCTTGGCATCTTATTACTGAACATCCTGGCTTCATTTCCTGTTTGCAACGTGACAGGTGAGCAGATGAGACATCTCACTGCAGACTCACGATTCAACATGTGTTGGATAGGAAAGCGCATCAGCACAATGGCATCAAATGTGGCAAAAGTGAGGAAAATGCATTTATTGTCAAATGTAATGAACTGTAGCTCATTACAGTGATCCCTTTGTGGAAAAAGTAGAAACTAATTTGGTTGCAGAGAAAGCAGTTTTCACTTATACAACTTCTTTGGTATCATTTGAATTCAACTGGCAAAAAAAAAGGAGTAACAGTTGCTCCTGTCACTGATCCCTTATTGAAATGATAAGTACCCCCCCAAGTGGCGAGTATATTTTACTGCAGAAAAGTGGATAGTGAACTACAATGCATCATTTATTCCAAAAAGAACATTTGTATTTCAAATTTGATGCATTGAGCAATGCATAAATGAACTATACTATATACTGAATCTTCTGGCGAGTTTAAGATCTGTTTTCCTAAAGAAAGTGATGAGTGTAAGGTGTACTTTCTGCATCTCTTTGAGGAGCCTAAATGTAATTTGCATTCAAAAGAGGCAGTATTAAAGTACACATTATAATACCCCATGGCATTCACACATGCCATATTAAACTGTGGGTTACTCCTTCACTGCATGTGCTAATCAACATTTCACTATACTTTATATGTACATCAGAAAAATTTACTTAACAGTATGCATGAGACAACACCTATGTTAGGTTTTTATTTTTATATTTTAAATTGTAACAAGAGTCACTGATGGTGTAGTGGTACACTCGCCTGACTTTGGTGCGGGCAGCGTGGGTTCAGTTCCCACTCAGTGACGGTGTGAATGTGAGTGTGAATAGTTGTCTGTGTCTATATGTGCCCTGCGACTGACTGGCGACCAGTTCAGGGTGTAGCCCGGCTTTCACCCGAAGTCAGCTGGGATAGGCTCCCACGACCCTAACCAGGATAAGCGGTGTTGAAAATGGAAGTTGTAACAGTTAAATTATTTATAATTGTATTTGATATTTTAAATTGGGTGTAATGTTATCTTTTAAATTGCAGAAAATTGTAAGTTCAATTTCATTTCTTTTGTAAGCGAATGTCAATCGCCTTGGAGGGAGACGCTAAAGTCGACACATTATGGGTAGGGCTGGCTCTGCAAACAAATCAATCTAGACACAAAGGTCAAGTAAATATCCAGTAAGTCAGTGACACATAACATGATAGTAGATATTTTAGTGACTACTGTATGAAAAAACAAAAACAAACAAACAAACAAACAAAAACATTTAATATGGCCTGATGTGACATTGTACATCAGAGTTTTGTGCACAAGAAACCAAGTCCAGTAGAGGTGAATGTGTGGTTGACATGCTGAAGCCATCCAAAGCTGCGTTTATTGAAGTCTGTTCTCACGAGAATTTAGTAGGATTTGATACAAAAAGTTTTGCAATGTAATTGGCAGCAGGGCGGGCCCTGGGCAGAGGCGACATAGGCGGTCGCCGAGGGCGCTATCTGCTGGAGGGGCGCACTGCCAGCGGCCTCCTCCTCGGGGAAAAAATATTTAAATAAAATAATACAATTATTTGTGACGGCCACTGGCGTTTCTGTCTGGAAAATAATAAATACAATTACAAAATAAACTAAAGTAACTATGTTTGTCACTTGGCAAGTCATGTCACATGACGTGGGAACCGCATCTCAAGTCAGCGAACGGGCGATCAATCAGAACAGGACAGGTGATTTTATTTACATTTTTTTTTCCCATCATGAAAAGGACAGCTAAGCCCTCGGGCGCACAGTTCCGCAAAAGAAGAAAAGTGGAGGAGGAAAAGAAGTCTAAATATAAAGGTAACGTTAACTATGTTAATGTTGTCTTTCTTTTAAATTGGGGGTTGTTTGTTTTTTTTATAAATTAAAGCCAATTTTAAAAACAATGCTATTCAAATTATTTTTTAAATGTATGTAAATTGCAAATGAAGGGGGCACCAAAAAAATCTCACCTAGGGCGTCAAATTGGCTAAGGTCGGCCCTGACTGGCAGAATTGTGTTGTGGCAGGATATACAATTTTTTGCAGAAACGCTGTAGAGGTTAGTGTGTAAAGTACAGACAGAGCTTTCGCCAACAATATTGCCCATGTTGCTGAACAAGCCCATTTACGCAAGCGCTTACCTGTTTGTATAATTTCCTAATAATTGTTGCAAGAACAGCATTATCACATATGACATGAGCTGTAAAATATTTGAAAGGCATGAAATGTTATTTTCATTTAGAACGTTCTCCTGTAAATTGACATTTCTACATATTGACATATTGGCCAAATCCAGAGTATCTAACAAAGTATTAAAACTGCAGGGCCAAGTCAGACATGAATATGAATGCAACATTCATCCTGAGAGGAGAAAGCCTCCACTGCATTTCTCTCAGGCGTGCATAATTTAAGACAAACCATCACTTCCGGGGTGTGTGAAAATAAATGTGACTGTATGGTACTATCCTAGTAAGTTGTTCCTGGTGTAGGACAGACACAATAGCGCATGTCATTGTAACAAGACAAAAGAAATCCTAAAGGAGTGATCAGACCAGAACTACAAGTGGCAGACTATCACATTATTTTACACAATAATGTAGTGGTCCGTCACAATAGTGCTATGAATTATTCAGCAGACTTCAGGGAGCACTGACATGTCAGATGGCAGTATTTAGCTCGCTAACAATGCAATAACAGAGGAAAAAAGGTAACAAAACTGAGGCAGACTACTCCCAAAAAAATCCAGATGTAAACAACCAGAAATCATAGATCATTGGCCACAAAAACAGGTATTATCAATCATAAAGAAAACATATCGTACTTTAATTTGTTGCAAGACTCTTCCAATTGGTAATGGCACAAATGGACATCAGTTAATTGAGTGTTAAGAATCTTGTTGATTGATTGGAAATGATTACGGATTTATCCAGTTTTAAAGTAATTGAGGCAACTTGGAGTGCACTACCAACCATCAGAGGCACTTTGGAATCAGTCTCAACTACGTTTATGGGAGACTTCTCCAGTAGTGCTGCGGCGATTATACAAATATCTCCAATAATTAAATTACAAAAAAACTAAGCAAAATCTCTGTGTCGAAGCATCCATTGTCCAAAGTTAAGGATAATTTCACACTTTAAATATAAGATAAAGTGCAATAAGTCTACTGCAAAGCAGAACTGGCTGACACGGCACGACTGTGATCGCCGACAACGTTCAAGGATATAGACACAGCCACTGGTGCACTTAGAATCGGTTTATTGAACAAACTGAAAGAAAATAAACACATAATAAGTACATTCATACACTAGCTGCAACAACCACAACTCACACCCAGACTGGCTAACCTGAGCTTACCAATACTGCAGTCTCATTCGCTGACGCACACGTCACTCATCAGGCCAGGCCCTGCCTTTAAGAGACACACGTTCAAAGTCACAGATACTACAGTGTAGAACGTGAGGATGGCAACATCAAGTGGACAAAAAAAGAATAAATAGCTGCACCGCACATGCATATTAGTTTTTAAATTGGTATTGTTGTTTACTAATGCAACATCAAATTTGACCAGATTATTCAAGTAATCGATGGGATAATCAGGGGAATAATCTATTCTAAAAATATTCAATAGCTGCAGCCCTATTCTCGGGCCAGAATTAATCTGCTCAAATTGACGGTGACATTGAAATAGGTGTTCAGAACATATACAGGTAAATACATACTGTCCAATCTAGGGACAATATTTGACTGAATTTCCTTGATCAAAAAATGAATGAAAAATCTAGTAATTAGTACTTTCTAAATCTTTTCCTTGGAACAAAGAGTCACTCTCTCTTAATGTTCTGACCTGTTCTTTCCATACCCGTATTGAGCCAAATTTATTAATTTTCTAAATTAAATTTGAATAATTGTAATTATGTCAGCACGGTGGACGACGAAATCCCGGCCCCGCCTGTGTAGAGTTTGCATGTTCTCCCTGTGCCTGCGTGGGTTTTCTCCGGTCACTCCGGTTTCCTCCCAGATCCCCAAAACATGCCTGGTAGGTTAATTGACAACTCTAAATTGCCCGTCGGTGTGAATGTGAGTGCAAATGGTTGTTTGTTTATATGTGCCCTGCGATTGGCTGGCGACCAGTTCAGTAAGTACCCCGCCTCCTGGCCGAAGATAGTTGGGATAGGCTTCAGCACGCCCGCGACCCTAGTGAGGAGAAGCGGCTCAGAAAATGGATGGATGGATAGATGGATGGATGGATGGCTTATTGAGAATTAGTTTTCCCACAATTGATCAAGAAAATGTAATAAACGTTCCATTTCCAGTTTCAAGGCATGTGTGTAAGACTAAATCATTCTCTTAACTTGGTTACTAAAGGAAAAGATGGAACATTTTGCAATGCTAGGTCAAGAAAAAAAGTTGGGTCATACATTTTCCGCAACGTAAATATCAAACGTAGAACCAGATAAAAAGATCAATGATGGGACCGTGGACTGGAAAAGTATTATTTCATGTAAAAACAGTTACAGATCTCCAAGTTCTAAATCAGTACAAAGGTCGTATTAAACGGCAGCAATTGTTTTACAAAATAAAATCCACATGAATGTGAGACACCAGTACATCATTGCCCTGTAAAATAGGTCCCCTCACGGGTATGTGTTTGGAGATGCCTTTTGATTTTGTCAGAGCGACTGAAGCACTTGCCGCACACAGGGCAGCTGTATGGCTTCTCCCCTGTGTGGATCCTCATGTGCACTTTGAGGTGTGCCATCTGGGTGAACCCCTTGCCACAAATCTGGCAGCGGAACGGTTTTTCTCCGGTGTGGCTCCGCTGGTGCTCCTGTAGTCGGCCCGAGGAACTGCAGCATTTCCCGCAAACACCACAGCGGTAAGGTTTCTCCCGCGTGTGCACCTGTACATGCACGTGCAAGTGCCCGACATGACTGAACGCCTCGCCACAAACCTTACAGCAGAAGGACGACATGTGGCCTTGTAGGGGAGATTTCTGATGGGGGTATTCTACGGGGTTGGCTACTTGGTTGCGCATATGAGAGGCCTGTCCCCTGTTTACCACAGGTCCGTTTCCCTTAGTGCCAACCATCTGTCCTCCATTCTCCACCCCTATGATGTCTATGTTGTTCTCATTTGCACAGTTTGGGTTGACTGGCGCGAGGGGCTGCCCGCCGTTGTTGGAGGAAACGGGGCCCCTGTGGCCGCCTCCGCTCTCCGCCTTCACGTGCCTTGAGGAGCCTCGAGAGCCAGCATCCCGCTCCCTGTTCTCCAGGCCTTGACTCTGGGGCAGGGCTGACGTGTGAGGGCCGTCCTGCACATACTCATTTGCAACACGCGGAGGGGAGAACATGTTTTCTGATGTGCTGCAAGAGCCATGGCCTTGGAGCTCTCCTTGGTTGGCTCGGAGATCTCGCTTATCCTTGATTTGGATTGGAATACGCTCTTCATGCCCCATGCTGGGACTCCACTCGCGTCGTGGATGCTCGCCATCCTCCTCTTCTAGCAACGCCATCGATGGACGGTCTGAGAAACAAAATCAGCAGAGCCCCGAGTTGACCAAATTATACTAAACTGACTCAATTATACTAAACATGCACACAACCGTCCCCACACAAATTGTCTACAGTAAATAACCTACACGTACAGTTGAACTTGAGCTTGTACAATAAAATGTTCAATTAAAATTTGAGGGAGACATGAAAAAAACATTGAAACTGCCCTCACTTCAGACATCAGCATATTTCATGAGACCTCAGATCTGCAAGCATCAAAATATTCACTGACTGCATGTGTTTTAATTTGGGGGGGGGGGGGCTTTTTGGTGACACTCATTTCAAAAGATGGGCCACCTTCATGGATGCTGTCGTGAAGAAAAAAAACAAAACATAGATTGTGCCTAAAATGACTGTTTTTCTTCTTTTTTCAGCACAGTTCAGTGGTCCTTGTTTGCCAACTGACGGAAAAAAATCGGTTCATGTCGCTGCCCTAGGAATGGAACTCTGACGTAAACCGAGGACCCCCTGTATAGAAATGAGGAAGGTTTAAGGTGAGCACCAACAAATTTTGCTCACCTAACATTATGTTTGACCTTGGCCTGAGTTTGAGAGTCTTTCTGTTCCATGCCCATGAATATTCTCAGTCATCCAGGTACTTGCATTCTCAGGGCACTGAATTGATTGCAACTGGACTGCTGTGGTTGTCTTTCGGTGACCTGCACTACACAAACACCAAAGTTGGTACAACCTCCTTCTAAGAAGGACGGGTTTCAACCTTATGCAAGATTGTCTACACACATTTCATTATACAGTCACGTTCATGATACTATTACACCCTTGTTAGTGTTTTTCATTTTTGTATGCAACCTGTAAAATGAACATAATCTGTCTTAAATTACATGGCAATTAACACTTAAACTCTGCATGCATCCAAAAATGTGTTTTAGATCATTACATTAAGAGGCAGTGCCTCTCAATATTTTTACAGTTATGCACGACATCAATTCAAGTGCACATAAATTATGTTAGTGACTATTGTTGTGGATAAGATGAACTGCTAAAAATGAAGGCTTTACAAGTTATACTGACACTTGCTGTGCACAGACTTGTGAAATGTGTTTATTTATCTACCAAGAGTTAAATAGCTCCTCCACCCAAAAAAATAAAGCATTGGTGTGATGCCAACGTCAACATAGAAATGTTAATAATCGGGCATGTAATGTTACATGTAAAGTAGGTTTTAGGCTGGCGAGCCAGTTCGCTAACAAACAAAGGTTGCTAACGTGCTAGCTAGCAGCTACACAACAACAGTAGCTGCTAACGTCAACGAGCGGCTAACGTTGAATAAGTGAAGAGTGGTTGTTTTTATTTGGGGGATTCTATTGGCTTTTATTATTTTTATTTTTTTACTATGTTTTGACACTTTTCACCCAACTCCAACCCCATCATGTATTTGTACTCCGAGGGGAAGAGTCCCAATGTTAGTGTATCGTGGGGCTAACCTGGCCATATTTCAATGCCAGCATCTCGCAGCCTGCGTCTCAGATGGTCGTTCTCCCGCTCTCGGATGGCTATTTCCTCTTGGTACTCCAAAATTGTGTCCTCCACAGACTTGTAGATCTCCTGCGCAGCGAGCATGAGCCGCTCGGTCAAGAAGACGTTTAAAAACTGCAGTTTGGTCATCGTCCTGGACTTAACGGACGATCGCTCGCCACCATCCAAAACCAACCAAAAGGATGAGACGCATGGTCACGTGACAATTCTTCGACTACTTCACAGTCTTGGGAGGATTACTTTGGAAATGTAGTTGGTTACAATTACAAGTTAGTCTGTTGAAATTGTAATAGAATTGTAACTATTCTCAAAGTAATATAACTATTTACATTTGATTACATTTTGTTTACTTTTTATTTTATTTTTGAATGACTGCATCAGCAGGGCTCCTCCAAAAATGTGGATTAAAACCAGATCATTATTTTGGAAACAACCACATATTTGTTCTTTACACTGATGACACATGTTGACATAATAACAAATGTGCACAATTCAGAGGAGACAATCGCTTCAACCCAGATAAGTGAATGTTCCATAAAAAAAATACAAAATTATCCAGATGAAACCGTTCGAAAAATAAATGTTCTTTTATGTGTTCAAAAGTATAACTATAAGTAAACTTTCCAAAATCTCAGACGAACTCATATTGCACTACAAGGTGGCGCTTCAAGGTCATATTTGGAAAAATATGTCATGGTTGAGGCTACTCAGAAAGGGACATGACAAGAGAGAGCCAATCACAGGCGTCGGCTTTAGGAAGAAGAGGAAGTGATATGACATTTTTTTTTAAACAAGTTTTTGAGGCTATATTTCAAATAGAACTAAAATTGTCATCATGGAAATTTCCAAAAGCAACGGTACACATTTTCTCCCAGTAATGCAAAAGATTACAATAACACACATTTTGTAATTAAATTACATAATCTATAATCAGTTACTCCTCAACACTATACAACACAATGAACACGTAGGTTTTTTTTTTTTTAAATAAATACTGTTAATGATAACATTATGTCTGCTGGGTTATTTGCAAAACCACTCACTGTTTACAAAAATGCAACAGCTGCTAAATGACAACAGCGACTTGTCTGTAAATTGATGGATGGGTGGACCGTGGATGATTTTATTCGATTATAAAATCTGAAGTTCTTTGTGACTTGAGTTTAGTAATCGTAGTAAACCTCCTGATAGACAGGTGGCGGTATACAATTAAACTGTGCGCTGATTAAAGCGGAATTGACGACTTGTGAGTCTGGCCCTGAGACCACGTGCGATTGTAGCACCTCAGGCACACTGGAACGGCCGACCCGACACTTCCAGGATGAAACGACCAAGTAAGTAGACGCTTTTAGTTACGATAAATAAATACACGTCTTGCCTTACCTTTACCGCTACTGATCCAGACAGTGTGCGTTTCCGGGCTGCTTGCCAACGTTAACGTCTTTTCCCCGTTTTCTTAGAGCTAAGGAAAGCGAGTAAGCGATTGTCATGTGCAAAACGGTATAAAATCCAAAAGAAGGTAAGATGGCTAGATTTTGCAGTTTTAGAACGGTCCGCACAGTTTGCTTCTTCTCTTTCATAAATGATTTTATGCACATATTTGGCTTTAAAAAAAAAAAAAAAAAAATCTATATATATATATATATATATATATATATATATAGGTCCGAGAGCACAACCGAAAGCTAAAAAAAGAGGCCAAGAAGAAAGGAGTGAGCAGACGACCCAAGAAAGATCCAGGAGTGCCCAGCAGTGCTCCATTTAAAGAGGAAGTTCTGCGGGAGGCAGAGCAGAGGAGACTGCAGGTTGGTTTGGAAAGCCATCTGAGCGTTGAGCAGTGCGCTTTGTGTCCGTGTACTAGTACGCGCTTTCCTCGCTAGTTAGAAAACTTCAGCGCACTAGTAAAACTGCTAGAGCGTGTCAGAAAAATGACTTTCTTACTAGTGAAATGTTTTACCATTACTGCCTTCCACAACTGTATGACATTTCTGCACACTAGTTGACATCAGTGTGCTACTAACCTAGTTAGCTAGATGTTAACTAGTACCGTTTTGCTAGTAGCATGAAGTTGGATCCCCCCAGCCACCACTACAATGTTGTTTTTTTGGTCTGTCACCTTTTTCATGCCTTTGGTGTTTGTATGTCAGAGTAACAGTGGTTTTACTAATGCGCATCAGTCGTTATACTAGTGTGATGAATTGTCTTACTAATGAGGACAAAAGTAGGTTATTGAGTAAATGCTCAAATGGCTTGCAATTTCCTCCACTGCTCTTTTATGCTGCCATAATGTGGCACAGCAATATGATCAGGATAGAAGAGGCAGGAGAGCCTTGAGCAAAATCAGTAATTCTGCCAAACACACTGACCTCAGATTGAGGAGGAAAAAGAAAGACGAAAACAAGCTGCAAAAGAAGGGCGCGCTAAGAAGAGGAAACAGGAAAAGGAGACTGGACGTAAAGAAAAAGAACCCAAAGCCAAAAAAGCACGTCAGGTAAGAAAACAAAGCAATGGAATTTGGATTCAGATATAAAATAAATGTTTTTATGTAATATCACTGCTCTTTGTCACTATATTGCAGGATGAGACTGTGAAGGGTCCAAGGGAAAAAAATACCACAATAAGGAACTCAAAAAAGTTTCTTTGTGCTGAACTAAACAAGGTAATTAAACAGTTCTGGTTTGTGACTTTGTGTTTTTCGTTGAAACTCATCAGAACATTTTCCTTTGTTCAGGTCATCGATGCATCTGATATTGTCATAGAGGTGCTGGATGCTCGTGATCCAATGGGGTGCAGGTGTCCACAGCTGGAGGAGGCAGTCCTGCAGAGGGGGGGCAAGAAGATACTTTTTGTTTTGAGCAAAATAGGTACATGGACAAGACACCTCACCGCATTGCTTTGTGTGTTCACGTTGTTTCCAGTAAAATTGACTGGTTTGTATTATGTTGTAGATTTGGTACCAAGAGAAAATGTGGAACAGTGGATACAAATATTACAGCAGGAGTTTCCAGTTGTGGCCTTCAAAGTACCAAGACACTATCGATGTATAAAAACGGTATGGACATAATGCCAGGGCTCTGCACTAGGAGCACCTGGTGCAACCAGCTTTTTTAGTAGCATTACCATAACCATATGATTGACATACATTTAAAAACAATTGCATAAGTGTACCACCCCATATAATTATTTTCACTATTTTGCAGTGTATTTACTAGCAAAACAAGCCATTTTACCCATCACAGTGAACACACACTGGAGCAGGGGGCAGCTGAAGCTCCCGGGGAGCAGTTCGGGGTATCAGTGTCTTGCTCAAGGACACCACAGCCATGGGTAGGGGTCTTGAACCTAGGTCCCCCACAGTGGCAGGCAATGATCATAACCATAACTATTTAAAATCATAGTCCCAAACAACATGGATTAAATCATTACTACTGCAATTATTGCACTTCAATGATAGTTTGTTTTCCTATACAATCCTCTTTAAAGGAGCCTGGGCTTTTTAACTTTGCACCTACAGTATCTTATGTCTATGCTATAAACAGGGTGCGGAGGGTTACTTCAAAGTTAGTGGGGATGCATGATATCTGGGGGGAAAAAACGACGAAATTTCTTTTTAGCCTGCGATAGACAGCAGTTGAAATATTTAACACGTCACCATTTTTATCACTGGATATAATTCCACAGGTGCTATTGACCTGGATTTTTCACCAGATGTTGGGAACAACCCAAGTAAACCATACATAAAAGGAAAGTAGAAAAAAATAAGGTCAGAAATTAAGTTAAAAAATGTGAAATGACACAGGGAAAACGTATTGAACACAAACGGAGGTGCAAAAAGGCATGAAAAGCCAAGACAACACCTATCAGTCAAACACCAATCCAGCCCCTTGTCCGTGCAAATGAATATCAGCTGGTTCATGCTCTCGTCCGACTAGACTATATTCTCCCAGTATTTAACTGGCTTGTCCAAGTGTTGTTCAGCAAACTTTAAACAAGCTTTGACATGCTTTTTTTTCCAGCAATGGGGTCTTGAGTGATGAGCGTGCATAAAGGCCATGGCGACGTTGTACCTGCTAATTCCAGGTCTTTTTGAAGCTCTCCACAGGTGGTCCTTGGCTCGTGGACAACTCTTCTGATTATTCTTTGCACTCCTCTCTCAGAAATCTTGCGAGGAGCACCTGATCGAGGCAAATTTATGGTGGTATGATTGGCTTTCCACTAACGTATTATGGCCCCAACCGTGCTCACTGGAACGTTCAGAAGCTAAGATATGTGCCTGTTACCAATGCCATTGTTATGTTTTGCAACAATTGGTCTGCGATGGTCTTGAGACAGCTCTCTGCTCTTAGCCATTGTGTCTTGACTCACACCTTGGCAATGAGACCTTTTTGTAGGCGATCAATTAGCACTGAACCAGCTGATATTCATTTGCACTGACTGATTATTGATCGATTTTAGGTGTTGTCTTGGCTTTGGACAAACCAGTGTAGAAACAAATAAAACAAATAAAAAAAATGCAACTATCCATTATGAGGAATGTAAATGTTTTTAATCGTGGGAGCTCTATGGCTACGAAGGCTATTACCTCATCGGTGGCCCGGTTCTGCACTTAGTTACTGTAGCAATGCCACAAGTTGCACCATTTGTGGCGGAGTTTCTCATGTCGCACTGGCTTGTGGCAGAGGTCAACTGAACTGAGCAAGGAACGGTCAGTTCATGAAATGAGTCCATTTAGGTAGTTCATACAAAAGATTCGATTGTTCAAATGAGTCGAGTTTGTTTGTATTGCCTGTAATCACAAAAGCATGGCTGTAAGTACTCTGCATAGTGCCAGAAATCTGCCGTACGATTTATTTATTTATTTAATTTTTTTACAAATCTGGCTCTGACTCCCGAATAGAGGATGCTCTAGAACATGCTGACTTCTTTTTAGCTCTCTGTTGCCAAAAGACCAGCATGTTGCGTGCATAGTTCTTGGGATGGAGCTTACACTACCACTAAGTCAGCAAGATAGGAAGGTGCTAAGCCATGTAATATATTAAGTAATAAAACCTTAGTCACATCTCTGTTAAAGAAATACAATCTTGAAAAAAAACATTTTACTGCTTTGACCTGTTTTTATATACTATAATTGTTAATAACTAAGTTTTAGTTTGAACTAGTAAATAAATTCCACTTGCTTCCAATGATTTTAATTTTGATGTTGATACAGAATCATTTGCATTTTAGTTCCGTGGAGGTCTGAGAAGGTTGAACAGCTTGTGTGGTGCTGTTCCTAACTGGTTACAACCTCCGACATTAACAATCAAACCACTCAATGAAGTGGCTCTGCCTATGCTGAGCTTCATTTGTGTGTTGTGAACAAATGTTTGATGTGAAATTGTCCATTGTGGTTGATTTTATTTATTTATTTTGTGATTTTTCTCTTGTGGTAATGTCTTGATCAGCAAGCAAAGAGGCGGCGCAGGATCAAGCCCTCCAATAAAATTCTTGACCTACCCACAGGATCACCCTGCTTCAGAGCCACCCTTCTCACTGATCTGCTCACACATTATGCTGCAACCAAGGAGGGCAAATCTCGTCTCCGAGTGGGCATAGTTGGTAAGAAGTGGGTGTGTGTGGAGTTCCTCATGTCTCAATCTTGTGATTCACAGGGAATTTTAATAATTAATCTCATGAAACAGCACCTCATAAGATATAAAACCTTTTTATATAATCAGGAAATTTTAATTTATTATTAAAAGTAATTGTCTTGGTAAAGACCAGCAGTTAACAACAGAATTTACAATCCCAGATAGGGCTGCACGATATTTTATTTGAGCATCGTCATCGCGATGTCCGTGTGGACAATCGTCACGTTGCAGGGTCTGCTGCGATGTTGGTGTTCTGTAATATACAGTAAATCAACTGTAATATTAAGTAACCAGCAGTGGACCTGTTTGGATATGCTAATAGAAAGTGTTCACACTGCATTTCCTATTTCGCTCTTCGGAATTGAACTACTGTAGGCAGGCAGCTACATGAGTGCTTGAGGTGAGTTCGGGGACATGTAAATGGAGTTATTGTGTTCTTTTGTAATACACTACATAATTATAAAAATTGATTAGTAGGAAAATTATTTGTATCAATGCTTTAAAGGTATTTATATTATGTTTTTTTTTTTGGGGGGGGGGGCTATTTAGACCTCCATAGAGTGAGTCTCTAACATGAACTTTGTATAAAAGTGTCAATTTCA
Organism: Phyllopteryx taeniolatus; assembly: GCF_024500385.1. Classification (NCBI taxonomy): domain Eukaryota; kingdom Metazoa; phylum Chordata; class Actinopteri; order Syngnathiformes; family Syngnathidae; genus Phyllopteryx; species Phyllopteryx taeniolatus. Next base: position 14,943,297 of record NC_084510.1, read on the forward strand.
TTTTAAAAGAACACCTTGGTTTTGTCATACTAGTGTCCAGAAAAGGCCCCTCTGAAAGCTTCTGTTTGAGCCAGTTTTGTATCCGCTTTGTCCATATTTGGCTAAGACCGCACCCTTTCCTCTGATTGGTTGCCTCGGTGTAGAAGACCCACTTGTGAGAGCATGTTATGTTGGCAGGCTCGGGAGCGGAGAGGTAGCCGGAGCTCTTCGCTAGGCATGTCGATAAGTGCGAAATTTGAATGACTTGATTTCAGGCCTGTCGGCAGAAAAGCATATGGATCTCAATAATGCGTGGACGATTGTAATTCATATTTGACATGTTTACTCAGGCACCATTGAGACAATATTACATCACAAAATACTAGAAAAATTTGGTTTGGCAAAATACGGGACCTTTGAAACTGTACGATCACACTGTGATAACATGGAATTTATTTTGTTTTGCAAAGTTATTAATGTCATTTTCACCATCATTCCTGCCATATTGTGTTGTTTTTGTTTCCACATTAAGGACAAAAGTCCTGTTGTTGTTTTAATTCCTCATTTTAAATAATTCAAGTTTTTCGTTTTTGAGATTGTAGGGTGAAAGCTGCAGCTGGCTACTAGTGTGGACTGAATGGGTGGCAACATTGGGGAAATGAAATGCCAGTATTTTGAAGATAAGAGCCCGTCAGCAACATATTGACAAAAAAAGAACTATGAACTAGTTCGTTTTTGGACCGGTGAATTTGGTTCAAAATTTTTAATCGTGATCTATGAATTGAACTAGTTCATTTTTGGAACGATGAACTGAACTTTGAACTAGTTCGTATAGAAATGTTTAAATTAGTGAAACGGTAAAAACTGCTACAGGCGGCGGAACTTCACCAGTGTATTGAAAATTGAAACCTAAAGAGTGAAAAGTGAATTTAAGAGATTTGTTGATAACTTTATGTAGTGGCCGCACATTTGCGCACACAACAGTATCAGTACAAAAAGTCCCTCAGTGAAGGTCCCACATGTGCTAATGAAATGCTAACATTACCCAAAAGTACTAAGGCATTGTTTTAAGTGAAATTTTTTAACATTAACAAAAACAAAGTGAACTGCTGTATAGTAAATAAATTAAAAAAAAAAAAAACACCCTCGATGACACATGACAGATGTGTAGCGTATAAATAAGGATGAAATGTTGAAAGCGATCCTATGCATTGCACATTATAACATTAACTGTAAGACTGCAAAAAAAATGATTTCTGTCCAGGCTTTCCCAATGTGGGTAAGAGCAGCCTAATCAACACTCTTAAGGGAAGTCATGCATGCATTGTTGGTGTGAAGAGAGGCGTCACAAAGTGAGTTGACACAATCTTATTGAGCAGTGTTGACAAATATTGCTGGTAACTGCTTTCTAATATGGATTTCAACGTATTTTCCTTCAGATCCATGCAGGAGGTGCAAATCTCCGCAGCTGTGAATTTGGTAGATAGTCCGGGAATACTGGCATGTCCGTCCAACCCGGCAGCCACCATGGCTCTGAGGAGCCTGCAAGTAGGGGACGGCCAAGAAAGTGTGGAGGAGGAGGCTGTCGGGACTCTGCTCAAGCAGTGTGACAAGACTCTGGTATTGTTCAGTAAAATGAGATGGGTGCCATGCTGCCATTATGGTCATTTCCTCACCATTTGTTCTCATTTCAGATCATGCTCGAGTACAATATTGCTAACTATAGAACCTCTGGGGACTTTCTAACCTTGTTGGCCAGAAAGCGTGGATTCTTGCAAAAGGGTGGCATCCTCAACACGATGCAGGCCGCTTCATCGTTTCTGGACGATTGGACAGGGTGAGCTTTTAACCTTGTTGATCCTGGTCAATGATCCACCACAGACTGCTAGTGTGGAAATGTGGACAAAAATAGATTGTACAGATTTCCCAGTGACGACTGTTAATCCAACTCTGATCCAAACACTATCAGCCTGACAAATGTGGTAGTATGAGCATGGGAGTGCATGCTAACATTTGTCCATGTTTTGATTCCTCCCAGAGCCACGCTGCGCTACCACTGCAAGGCCACTGATCAACACAGCCTCCCTGCCTATGTGACAGACACTGTGGTCACAGAGATGTGGAGCAGCTGGGATCGTAAACAACTGGAAACTGGCAACCAGAAAACTTTGAGCAGTACGGGTGTTGGAGAAGATATTAAACATATTTTGTACTGTTACGGTTGAGTAAATACAATTGTCCTTTCCACAGATATAAGATTCCCAACCCCGGCCAACTGTATCGGGTTTGCGTCGAACGGTCCTACTACAGGTCTGCTGGTGGTCAGCGACATCACTGAAGAAAAAGTTGGTGTTGGACCCAATGAGGAGGATGTTGAGGCAGAGAACAAAGAGGTACTCCACATGGTTAATAGTTTAATAATAATTTGACTTGAGGTTAGCAGTCTGAGGTCTTACCTTAGCATGGAAATGAGGACAGAAACGCAAGTCTGGATTTACTCATGAAGACTTATAATCCAACTCTGATCCTGCTGGTGAACAAACCTCTGAGAGAACTGTGCGTCTTTGGATCGCTTTAATGTTTTGTGTTTCCCCTCACAGCCTGAACAAAAAGCTGATGAGACAAATGCAGATGAACCGGAAAAAGTTTCACCCAAAGGTACCCATTTGTTTTCAGTTCCTTATATTTTAACATTGTCAACAAATACCCACTGAAGACCCTTTGTATTGTCTTTCCAGAAAAAAATCATGTTCAGTTCAAGTCAGCCCCCATCAACACCAGTTCCTCCACAGTGGAAACAGATGATGCCTATGACTTTAACACATATTTTAAATAAACTTGAGCCTGAGGTCAGGGGGGAGGTGCAGACCTTCATTTATAAACACTCATAACATCCACTCACTGCAAATCTGGAGTCTTCTCTCACCGGTATCTGGAATATTCAGAAAGAAAAAAAAAATAGACCATTCATAGACATTGGCTGTTCATAGACATAGAATGAAGTAAACAAGTCAAAATTCAATGTGAACCACTTTTATTTTAATAACTTTGAACAGAAATTATCACATAGAAGATAAACGTATCAAAAGATATTCAAAACAATGGTCACTGAGGCACCTGAAACCCAAATGTAGGTGTTGTGTGGTGTACGGGTGATTTCTGCCATCATTAACACAAATAACATGAAAAAAAACTTGAATAATTCATAATCAGTCCAAACTGGCAAACATAAATGATACTATCACTAACCTAAAAAGAAGTGAAAAATGTCTATGAACTGGTGTCAATGTCTATGAATCGTGTGGCACCATTGTCGTGTGTCAATCAGTTGAAGTATATAGAGACTAATGTAATGAGCCAGTTTCGATCTGCTGACCAATGGATTCAGTTGTTTCATACTGTAGAGACCTTTCACACCACAAATATGAAATTGCTGGGCTTTGTCACCAAAAAGGGGGGGGGGGGGGGGGGGCATTGTAACAGCTATCCTTAAGATTGAAATTGATATTTCAGTACAATTACTGTTGTAGTGTGTTCAATCCAAGTGTGAACTCACCAGTCAGAAAGAGAAATGTGTAAAACCTGTAGTGAAATTCTGAACCAGCACAGGTCACTGACGTTAACTGACATTGAAAATGGAGTGACTGTAGTAACAATAAAACATTACTTTTCCACAGGAAGGGTAAGGTAGCATGAGTGACTTGGAATGATACCCATGAAAGTTGGCAAGATGCTGCTGCACCAATTTAACAATGGAAACTAACCCTTTCAAATAGTCTGTGTGAGAGCTCTATGTAAACAGTGTAACTGAGAATAGTTCATTGTTTTGGCACGTACACTTATTAGCCATGCATTGGCTTTGTATTTGACAAAATAGGTCGATTAGCTTTGTCAGGGTCTGCTGATTCTTCGCTTTTCAATTGGTCAAAGATTTCTGCTTGAAAAAGCCATCAGAACGCAAGACAGTTTTAGTACATTTGGGAATATGCTCATCTCAACTAAAGCAGCTGTGATTTCAAATTTACTCTCACAATACTGTATTATGAATACAGTACCAATAAGCAATGGTGAGTGGAAGGTTATCCCTGGAGAATACAGTGCTGTGAAAATTATTGAATCCCTTCCCAAATGGTTGTTTTTGCAGTTTCCGCACTTTGTTTAAGCTCAAACAAATGTAAATAGACCAATATAACCCAAGTGAATGTAAAATGCTGTTTTAAAATGAACTATTCAAAGTTACCTGGCCCTGTGTGAAAAAGCATTATCCCCCTTGTGAAATCATAAATTCATTATGGCAATATATTTTGGTTAATTTTCACTGATTACCTCCAGACCTGTTTTATCAAAAAAATCAAACAGAATCTGTCCCCAAAAAAAATCAAGCCAGAAATAAGATCTAAAAAAGCTGCAACAAAATGACACGATCCACAGAAATTCCAGAACAGTCGAGAAATAAAGTAATTGACATCTGGCAGTCTGGAAAGGGTTACAAAAGCTAAAACCTTTAGGATTCTGGCGAACCATAGGGAGAGCCATTATCCTAACGTAGAAAACATAGAACAGCGGTGACTCTTCCCAGGAGAGCTGCCAGCCTACAAAGATTACCCCAAGAGAACAGCAATGACTCATCCAGGAGGCCACAAAGAACTCAGTACGATTTCTAAAGAACTGCAGGCCTCCTGGCCTCAGTTAAGGTCAGTGTTCATGACAACAATAAGGAAGAGACTGGGCAAAAATGCCATCCAAGGCAGAGTTCCAAGTTTTCGGCAGATTTTCTCCTTCAGGACCTGGACAACTTGCGATTGATGGAACCATGAATTCTGCTCTTAGAAAATTCTGAAGGAAAATGTTCAGCTGTCAGTTTGTGACCTCAAGCTGAAGGGGTTAGGTTCTGCAGCAGGATACCGATCCAAAACACACCAGCAAGTCAACTTCTTAATGGCTTTTTTATTTAAAAAAAAAAAAAAAAAAGGAAGCTTTGGGAGTGGCCATGTCAAAGTCCAGACTTGAATCCAATTGAAATGCAGGGTGGGCCAAAATATCTCCACAGAGATGTGAACGGTTGTGTAATCTTGTCACCGGGAGCAAAAAAGTTCTCTTCGCATCAAAATTACGATGGTGCGAGCAAGCGTGTGTGCATGCGTGCATGGACTCTCGCACAATTAGAAACCACAACCTCAATCAATATGCAGGGTTGCAACAGTCTCTTGTCTATTAGTTATGGGTCTTTAGAGAAGTGTACCAGATAATTGTGTGCTTCTTTACATTGTTGGGTACTTACTCTATTTGGCATGTCAAGTCTGCACTAAATAGCTCATTTAATTTGGCTTCAACTACACTAATATTTAAGTTATTGGTTCATGTTGATATTCTGTAACCTGTTTGGCGTATATTACCAAGTAATGGGTACAGTTAAGCTAATGCTCTTTCTGTACTGTGGATAAGTAACATATTCCTGCTACTTGGCAGCTGCTAAAACCAACTGAAAAAGTTACTTGTAATCTAATGTAGTTTTGAAATCAAATAATCAGTAAAGTAACCAAGTTACTTTTACGATCCAGTAATCAGTAAAGTAACTTACTTTTTCAAGGTAACTGTGCCAACACTGGTTATTAGGTTTAGGGGGAGCAATTGCTTTTTCACACAGGGCCAGGTAAGTTTTTTTCTACCCCTTAATAAATGAAATTACCATTTGAAAACAGCATTTTATGTTCACTTGGGTTATATTTGTCTGATATTTACATTTGTTTAATGATCTTAAAGTGAGGAAACTGCAAAAATGTAACAATTTGAGAAGGGGGGGCAATACCTTTTCATGGCACTGTATTTGTATTCGGTGTCATGGTGGTTGATTGGTTAGCACATCTGCCTCAACAGTTCTGTGGACCGGGGTTCAAATCCCGGCCCCACCTTTGTGGGGTTTGCAGGTTCTCCCCGTGTTTGCATGGGTTTTCTCCCACATCCCAAAAACATGCATGGTAGGTTGATTGAAGACTCTAAATTGCCTGTAGGTCTGAATGGTTGTTTATATGTGCCCTGCGATTGGCTGGCGACCAGTTCAAGGTATACCCCGCCTCTCGCCCAAAGATAGCTGAGATAGGTTCCAGCACGCCCGCGACCCTAGTGAGGATAAGTGGTACAGAAAATGGATGGATGTATTTGTATTCCTGAGAGAGGTGTGTTCCTGCCAGCCGGGTTGACTTGACTTACTCAGATACCCACACATTTTCAGTCTTATTTGTCCTCTACATGTCTCCGCACTGGATGAAACTTGTCCACGGGGTCCGGAATGAACCACCTGTCCCACACGTCGGTGAAGGAGGACGTCCTCGCCCAAGGCTTATAGTGTCCATTCCAGTGAAGGAGTTTAGCTGCTTTGACGAACTGTGGCGAGTAGCGGTTTCCAGCACCTGTTGTGCCTGGAAAAACAGTGTTTGATTTTATTATTATTAATGCTTCATTTACGGTAAGTTAGTCCTCTACTGTAAATAAGTTCGTCCAGGGTATGAATAATTATGGGCTTCACTGTACTTACCAAGGTGCCTAACGTGCCACATGGGGTCGAGTGTAGCGTGACGCTTGTAAAAAACTATGAGGAGTGGGGGAGTGGTGATACTCTCTGCCAACGTCTTGCTGTACAAATTGTCCCTGGGGAAATAAAAGCAATGCATACACGTTCAATGTAAAGAAACAAGCTGGCCACATTTGTGCAGTGTGAGTAACCGACTGTGTGTTGAGCTCCATCCAGTGCTCCAGCTGACCAGTGATGTTCATGTTCTTCCACTCGGTCAGGTTGGCAACGATGACTCCTGGGTTGAAGGAGCATGTGTTGGCCCTCATTCCCAGTTGTTTAATAGCCTCCTTTTTAAAGTCCAGGAAACCCATGTAGTTATTCTATTTAAGGGGGGGGGGGGGGGGAAACACTTGACGAATCAAATTCCTAATTCATTCTAATCACTGCATATAACGTTTAAACATGCTTAACTATGTAAAGTGCACAGTAAGATGTTATGTTATCTGATGTATGGTGTTAGTGTTAGGGCCTAGCCCACTACTTACGTCTAAATTAAGCTCAACTCACTTCAACATAGTTCCTTGGCACCAAGATTCCACAAGATGGCACCAAGCAAATATTTCTATTGCTTTGGCATGAATATAAAAACAGCAAATAGGAGCGTTGTCTGCAAATAATAGGATAGGTTCCGAAAGAATCTTCAAAAAGGTGACTCCAAATATGTGGAGGTTCACTGTACATTAAAACATTAAAAACAAATTGTGTTCATCAATAACTAATGACACATGCAGTGATTACTCCATGTACCAAAGAGGCAAGTCTCTTCACTTTAACAGTAAACACAGCTGACTTCCCTGACATTTCATTCTTTTATTATTGTCGCTATATTATATAGTAGTATATAGCAGCCATGACGTGTACCATTTCCTGCTCTACGGTCATTGACACACCTTTCTTCTTTGTCATCACCAGTACCCATCTGTGGTTTGCATAGTTTCCCCAAAATGTAGGATGGTTTCCAAATTGTGCAACCTTTAGTGTTTGACTTTGGGGATTCTACTAAAGAGTGACCTTATAGCAGGGTAACCCACCATTCCAATAGTCGCACAAATACTTATAGGTCAATCCTCTGTCAACAAATCCACAACCTGAAGTGTTGCTAGTTCCACACTTTACTGTGTACCCTTATGGTAGGCTGCCAAACAAGTTGTACAGTATGTTGTTCTGGATCCTTCTCCCAATAAAAATGCTTAAACAAATAAAATAAATAAAATTATGTACCGCACCGAATTGAACGTTGTGGAAAAGAGGAATTTCAAAAATCCTTTTTTGCTAGTCTACCTACACATCCTGATGTTGGTAATGACATAAGAGATTCCAACCTGAGTTCCAGCCCCTCGAACAATGCCCTTGGCAGATGCTGAATCACAGTCATCAGAGAAGGCTGCTGCATGTCCAGGTTTTAAACTTGTTTCATAAAGCTCTTTAATATCCCCTGAAACCAAAAAGGAAATCTGATTTTTCAGTTAGGAAAAAATCATGCTATGATATGGATTATCTTAAAATACAGAGTGTCTTACCTTGCACAATGATATCATCATCCAAATAGATGGCTTTCTCCACCTCAGGCAGGTATAAAGGCAGGTAATATCTGGCAAAGGTCAGCTGAAAAGTAGGCCCGATGAGCAAAGTTTGCATGAAATAAACTTAACGTCATGTGGTGAATAAATGTTCAGTACTCCAAATGTACAAACAGTTGCCTCACCGGTTTTGTGCCATCTATCATTTGAGGATTTTTTGGTATCTTGCCAACCAGCAGCTCAGGCTTGAAGAGAACCATTTTATATTTCATGCTTTTTAGCCTTGGTGCACTCAGCCACGCCCTGTTGATCAACACACTTTGGTAATTCAAACACAAGACTGTGTTCTTCTGTGTGCATTTGTAGAATACCTCAAGACATGATAAGCACTATAATACTTGACATCTCCCAGTCACAATATTTCACTCAATGAGGTATTTATATTAGTATTGTTGAACAGCACTACAGTACACCATGTTTCTAATATTATTTAGCTAAATAATGTAGTGGCTCTTGAGTGGGCCCCTCAGGACAGATGCACGCACCCAGAGGTTAATGACAATGAATTGATTCACTTTTATTTACTTATTCATTTTTCTTAAATTCTGCAATTGGCTGGCAACCAGTTCAGGGTGTACCCCGCCTTCTGCCCGATGATAGCTGCGATAGGCTCCAGCACGCCCGCGACCCTAGTGAGGAGAAGCGGCTCAGAAAATGGATGGATGGACTTTTCTTAAATTATGTATTTATTGTAAATAAAATACAAAATATTATTAAAACAATTGTACTTTTTTATTAAATGTTTGTAATTATAATCATTATACATGGAAAATTGAGCATGAATTATTTTATTAGCATAAATTATTTTTACATATTAAAATAAACAATTTGACTTGAAATAATTATTCAATAATTGGTTAGTTAAGTATACTTGAATCAATAAGTACAATTTAAAAATTAGCATGAATTATTATTTAATTATTAAACTATTTCACAAACGTTTTTTTTTTTTTAAACCTCATCCACCACGGCCCATGAAGACAAAAGTTTGCCCACCCCTGCATTCATACACATGACAGAATAGGCTGCTTTACGGTCTTACTTTAGGTGATCCACTGTTTCGTTCATGGTGACAATGGTGAAGACAACATTGGCTTTAGTGTTCTGGTATATGCTGTACATGGCGGCCACAGCAGCACCGAGCCTCTCCTCAGCAGCAGTCATGACCACAGGGATCTCGTCTCCTTGTCTCTCCAAATCCACCCTAAGGTCCGGAGACAGTTCCGCCTCAAAGGGAAGAATGGCCCCAGTATCTGGAGGAGAACAGATCGGGGATTTTCACTTCATGCATGCGTGGTGCATGGAAAGGGATTTGAGCATTCATTCGATATCCCCATCAAAACTGTGCACTAGTTGACATCTGTGTGCTACTAGTACTACTAGGGAAGTGCTAGAGGTTAACTAGTAGAATTGAATAATGTCACTGATACTACTACCACACAGTTGTCGACTAGTGCATTTTTGCTTGACTTTAGTCTTAACATGTAGTTGTCTTACTAAGACAAAAAGCATACAAGTACAAGGACCTTAAAATGGAAATTGAATAAATGCTCAAACGCGTTTCCATAAACAATTCAGCACGCTAGTAGAACGACTCGGGTGCACTAGTATAACGGCTGTGACGTTTTTTCCACTACCATATGAAATTTCCGCACATTAGTAGGACAACTACACAATATATCCCTTACAAGTCCCACAATTGGGAAATTCGCAATAATGAAACCCTAGGTGTTAGCTAGTAGAATTTCGTTTCATTACTGGTACTAGTAGCATGCAATTAGTTGTCATGTAGTGAACAATTTTGCCTCCCTAGTAACATGTACTTGTCCTACTCGTACTTATGCCAAAGTTGTGAGGACACATAGCAGTGGGACAACTTCATGTTACTACTGAGGCAAAACTATTAGTGGATATTTTGATGCTACTGGCGGGGTCCAGGATGCTACTTGTGCATGACAATTTCTTGCTAGTTGGGCCTAATATTGTTAATACTGCAACACAGTAATTTACTAGTAAGGTTTAATTGGGTAAAGGTAGGGTAAACAAAGTGGTACTAGTAGTGGGGGAAAACGTTACTCGTAAGACACAGTCGTTCTACTAGTGCGCCCTATGGCATGGATAAAAGCTAGTGGCGTAATAAAATCGGCCGACTTGAAAGCACCTACGTGTGATTTCTTTGTGTAAAAAGTCGCTGAGGCTGAGGAGATTCCGTTGAATTATGATCAGGAAAGCCACAGCAAGTAGCACAAGGATGACCACGTTTACTGGAAGACAGGCGCATACGCAAGGCATAAAATCAGAGCGGTTACTTTCATGAATCCAAAAAGGGCCTCGTTGCCAGAAACAAACATTTTACACAACTCCACGAACCTTTCCTCATCGCCTCTTCCGTTACGCCGCCGAATTTTGCGAACAATATCGTTGTGTACAGAGACGCCACGTTAGCAACGATAACTTGGTCACTTAGCGGTGGGATAATGCACTTCTAGGAGGCGGCAAAATAAAACCATTCTCAAATTTGATCCCACTTAACCGTCCGGGAGTAGAAAACACTCAAACGTTTATTATCGAAATAAAACAGTTGTATGGGAAACACAACGGCCAAACTGCCAACGCAACATCAACATCATCGCTGCTACAAATAGTCGCCTACAATGTGCCTGATTATAAATGAAAACGAGCTAGGGAAAAAAATCTAAGTAGATTATATACACTTTTAATAGTTGTGTATTATAGCTATTGTTTTATGTCAATTACTTGTAATAAGATTTATATTTGTTGACTAACGCACATTAGCGTTGGCTGGCGCTTCATCACTTTTTTTTTTCGTTACTTTTTTAATACCAATATATTTTTATGTAAATGTATTTTTACACAAAAGTAGATGTATATAGTCACAACGGCCCCAACACTATATACAGTACCCCAAATTTAGTCGCCACTGCCGGTCGCTGTGAACTAGTAAAGGTGTACCCAAAGCCTGAGAAACGGCTTTAGGTGTACCTAATAAAGTGTTAAAATGTTAGTACTGTATATATTTTCGTATTCGAGTAACACTGACAGCTAGAAACTATTTTGTTCTCCTTAACACACTTGACCAATGATTTGCGTACTACAGCCTACTGCCCTCTGATTCCCACATAGTTTCTAGGCAGGACCCGCCCCACTGCAACATAATTGGCTCCTGCGTCACGGAAAGGGCAGGCCACGCAGATGTGACGAAATGACCATCCCAAACATGGATCACATTTTACGAACTGAAAACAAAGTAGTTTGTTATGGTTAGGTTTAGGGATAGGGTTGGAGTTTAAGGTGGTTTGGGATGGGTTAAGGTTAAGATTATGGTGGGTTAGGGTTAGTGGGAAACATTAACGCCGCCATACTGAAGTCACATACTGCTTATCGCGTCTAGAAGAGGTGTTCTTCAGGAATACAACAGCTAATCATAGTGCAGCAGGGCGTGTCTTGAAGCAGTAATAGTTTAACAGGGCGTGCCCTACCGTGGGAATCCCGTGAACCCCTCTTTCATATATGAAAGAGGCCACAAAATGCATGTCGCGTTGGTGGTATAGTGGTTAGCATAGCTGCCTTCCAAGCAGTTGACCCGGGTTCGATTCCCGGCCAACGCAGATCCTTTTTTTTTTTTTTCTCCCCTGAGTGGTTTGCTACTAAATGGCTCATTATTCATTTACTCATTTTGTATTTTGTACATTCGCAAGTATAGTACATAGACAGAATTTATTTTGTGAGAACTAAGATATTCAGTAGCACCCATAAAGTATTCAAAGTAAGCCGTACTGTAGTAACTATTTACATTGGCAGGAAAAGTATCTTACAACTGCAATGCAACCACAGTTATGAATCGTAGGTACCGCAAACCCAATTGAGTTGCGTGCCTAGTGACGCTAAGGTAGGCAGGTCTGTCGTCAGTGCATTCCATGTGTGTGGATAAAAAGCAAACCAAATGACAAAGGATTGTCGGCACATTGTGCTGCTTACGGTTGCACGCAACGCTATATAATCACAAGGGAATGGGAATAACCTTTCACATTTTTTTTTACCATTGATAAAAATATTCTGTATTGATGTCACGCTTTGGTCTTGACAAACAAAGTAAATCTTGTCAAAATCCGTTAAGAATTGATCAAGTTACGACTTAATTTCAATGTCCATGTATTGACTTCGAGGGGAACGTCGACCTTCCCAACATGGCCGCCACATAGGCACGTTGATTAGCTAGGCTGCGACAGCGAGCTGGCATAGCTTCATAGTGCGACCGTAATGTATGACGTCATATAAAATGGCAGGGTCCTCAAATGGGTCCTTTGTAATGTGACGTATCCTTTCTTGCCGGAAGTTCTATTGAGCAGGCTGTAAGAATCCAAGAAAGGAATATGCTTTCAATATTTAAATCAATCCCCACGCATATGGTAAATTTGCTCTAGTTTATGTTATTTTATCACAGTAACATTCAGTTCAAGCTAGCCTGTTTGTATTTGCGAAACGATGCCCGTGATGCTACTTGTGGTGCTAGCGAACGTTATGATCGCTTTCAGAAAAACAGTATGACCAATCTCATCGGATGTGGTTTTAATGCAATATGTACAAGTCGGTGGCTCGTCTGACTCCTCTAAATGATTTAGTTACAGTAATAGGTAAAATTGCTTATATGTTTGAGCGGCTCGCCACCTGCTTCAGTGTTAAGGGATTGAATAAATAGTGACGCTGATTCCTCTCGTTTGTTACAGGATTATAAAGGCCAGAAACTGGCTGAACAGATTTTCCAAGGGATAATCCTCATCTCTGCGGTAACTATGCACCTATATCAACTCATCATCCCACGTTTCACTTTATGCAGTTGGTTTGTCTCTTTAGGTGATTGGATTCGTGTATGGACTAATCATTCAACAATTTGGATGGACTGTATACATAGTCCTGGCTGGATTTGTTGTCTCATGTATTGTGAGTTTTTTAGGCTACTTCCCATTTTATACTGGTGTTATTTAATGTTTGCATATTCTAACATCTAATGTTATTATGTTTTAAGATGACCCTGCCCCCATGGCCAATGTACAGAAGGAATCCCCTGCCTTGGCAACTTGTTATACCAGAGAGCAGTGCAGAGTCAAACCCAAAGCCTCAGGAGAGTCTAAAGAAAAAGAAGCATAAATAAGTCCTCGTCATCTGGCTACTGATACATCCTTTCACATATGAAATCCTTTTGATTTATATCACAGCCTACACGTAATTTTAAAAGAAACCCATAGTGTTTCAGTTTGAAATACATGTGTCCAATAAAATGTGTATGTTGTCAATATGTTGTCACTATTGAATAGAGCACTCCATGACATCCATGACACAGTGCTCTGGATACCAGCACCCCCCGCCCCACCCCAAAATAACAATACCTAAACATGAAATGTTGCAAAGAGCTTGAAAAGTGCATAATAAAGGCACACGCCCTGTGCAATGTGCTTTCAGTGGCACTTGTATGTCAGTGTAGAAAAGCTTGCGTACAATGAAATTTGGAAAGTTTGCATTTGGTTTATTTTACTAAGCTATCTGAAAGGAAGATGAAGCTTGGGAGGGACATGTAGCTTGTTAATGACAATGATTGGCATTGATGATGCAGGCCAGCAAATGCTATTTTCAAGACTACGCTTTAGGACATCTCAATCTGCACTGAAGGGAAGACTTCATGAATATAAACAGCAGAACAATTTTTGGGCCCCATTAAAAAAACAGCACCACTTTTGGGCCCCACCACTACGATAATGCTAATTGAAAATACCTTGTGCCTGCTATGACAAGCCAATAGTCACAACAATCTTTACTTTTCTTCCCCTCGCATTGCCCCTGAAAATAAACACAGGTTTACAGCAAGGTGCAAACTAACAGCAACTATGCCAGAAAACATCAAAAGCCTCCCATGTTCTGTTATTACCTTATTTGGACAAATTGAACCAATTTCAACATGTATTAGAATGATGGGAAATTACATAGAACAGCTCATGTACCAAAGCTTACCACATCATGTGTTAAACTAAGTGGAGGCAGCATTATGACATGGGGATGCTAATAGAACAGCTTCAGTGGTGTTTATTGATGCTGTGGGCACAAGAGAAACAACTCACTGGTTTATTGTGCAGATGGATAATGACCCTTTAATATGAAATTACTCTGTACAGGAAAAGATATCAAATATTTCTAAATAGGCAGTCTAGTGGCCTAATCTCTGCCCAGCAGAGTATACGACCCACAAAAAAGCAGTAAGGGAAGGTCTCCAGGGAAGAAAGTCAATTTGGGGATGTCCACGGACTCGACTTAAGGCAGCATTATGGTCACATTTACAGTTATTCTAGTTTTTGTCCATATACTGTTGAGTCCTGGAAGCTAAAGCTAAAAGTCTAGCTATTAATAATATTGGGAGTTTTTTCAAATCCACTGAAATATAATGTAGACAGTCCAAATATATGTGGATAGGGATGCACCAATACTTTTGAGACAGTACAAGTACTTGCATTTGAGTGTTCACCGATACCGAGTACCGAAACTTGATAATGCCATTACGTCTCCCAATTGTGATGAAAATGTGTTTTGTTTTAATCAAATATTGTTCACAAATACAAGTATAACTTCTCTTGAACATGGCATAAGTTTCACTAAAATATATAACTCTTTAGAGTAACAACTTGTCATTACTGACATAACATCCAACTGCATGTTTTTCTCAGTCTTGCAACACATTTTATTTAAATGTCGCATGTAGCACAAGGCATTTCAGGTATGATGGTGTCTTAGTCTGAACACTTAAGGAGCAATATGTAAAAGGAGTACATAAAGTCGATAGAGAAGAAATGAGAGATGAAGAGCGTAGTCTGGTGGATTCACAAGTAGGAATTGAGACGCCATGTTACCTCTTGTGTTATCTACAAATAAAATTAGTAAAAAGAAATAGAAGACTTCTGTTTACTCTACGTACCGCTCTGTTGCGGCTTTGTGATGGGCTGGCTAGGCCGGAGCCGCGCAGTGTGGAGCTGGCAACGGGGCTAGAGAATCTTGGTCCTCGCTGGATGGCCCATCGCTGCAACTCGCAGGGTGGCAAAGCCTTTGTCGCCACCAGAGTTCATCATCCATTTTGCAGAGCATAATTTGAAGTTGGCTAACAAAGTATTGTCAGCTATGTTTACCTTAAAGTACAGTATCTCTACATGGCTGACAAAGCTCCTATTCAACCGGTCAGGTTGGGTTGGGTTGGTAGAGTGGTATTGGTGTAGGAGTGAAGACGTACAGTATGGGCGCCAATACTGGTATTGCATCGTTATCACTGCATCACTCCTTCTGGGCTTAGCTGTATCAAAGTGTCCCTCATCCAGTGCTTTCGTCTTTACCTTTATTGTATTGCAACACTACAAGAACCATAAAAGAAAAAAGTCAAAATATTTTAGGGAAAGATTTATCAGAAATAATTTTATTGTTAATATCTATGATACATTTCTACGTTGTGTATAAGACAAATGAAAATAATCCCCCTCAAAAGATGCAATACAGGTAAAATATTCAACAATATTCTGGCTCTCATGATAAATTAAACTAAATACTCCATTACAGCAAGGTATGTTTAAGGAAGATGTTTGCATAGACATAGTGAAAAATACTAAACTATAACATAAGGATATAAACATTGTCATACAGTTACAGTGGGTACGGAAAATATTCAGACCCCCTTAAATTTTTTCACTCTGTTATATTGCAGCCAATTGCTAAAATCATTTAAATAAATTTTATTCCCTCATTAATGTACACACAGTACCCCATATTGACAGAAAAAAAACAGAATTGTTAAAATTTTTGGAGATTTATTAAAAAAGAAAACCTGAAATATCATACAGCCATAAGTATTCAGACACTTTGCTCTGTATTTAGTAGAAGCACCCTTTTGAGCTAATACAGCCATGAGTCTTTTTGGGAATGATGGATGATGTTGGATGATGGATGAATGATGATGTTTTTCACACCTGGATTTGGGGATCCTCTGTCATTCCTCCTTGCAGCTCCTCTCCAGTTCTGTCAGGTTGGATGGTGAACGTTGGTGGACAGCCATTTTCAGGTCTCTCCAGAGATGCTTTATTGGGTTTAAGTCAGGGCTTTGGCTGGGCCATTCAAGAACAGTCACAGAGGTGTTCTAAAGTCACTCCTTCGTTATTTTAGCTGTGTGCTTAGGGTCATGGTCTTTTTTTAAGGTGAACCTTCAGCCCAGTCTGAGGTTCTGAGCACTGGAGAAGGTTTTTGTCCTGTACTTGGCCGCATTCATCTTTCCTTCGATCGCAACCAGTCGTCCTGTCCCTGCAGCTGAAAAAACAGTATGATGCTGCCAGCACCATGCTTCACTGTTGGGGGACTATTGGACAGGCGATGAGCAGTGCCTGGTTTTCTCCACACATTCCGGTTAGAATTAAGGCCAAAAAGTTCATCTTGGTCTCATCAGACCAGAGAAGCTTATTTCTCACCATCTTGGAGTCCTTCAGGTGTTTTTTAGCTAACTCCATGCAGGCTTTCATGTGTCTTGCACTGAGGAGAGGATTCCGTCAGGCCACTCTTCCATAAAGCCCCGACTGGTGGAGGGCTGCAGTGATGGTTGACTTTCTAGAACTTTCTCCCATCTCCCGACTGCATCTCTGGATCTCAGCCACAGTGATCTTTGGGTTCTTATTTACCTCTCTCACCAAGGCTCTTCTCCCCTGATTGCTCAGTTTGGCCACTGTCCTCTTAGGAACCTTAAGTGGAGTAGAAATTAATTCGTAGCCTTGGCCACATCGGTGCCTTGCCACAATTGTCTCTGAGCTCATCAGGCAGTGACCTCATGATTCTCATTTGCTCTGACATGCACTGTGAGCTGTAAGGTCTTATATAGACAGTTGTGTGGCTTTCCTAATCAAGTCCAATCAGTATAATCAAACACAGCTGGACTCCAATGAAGGTGTAGAACCATCTCAAGGATAAGCAGAAGAAATGGACAGCATCTGAGTTAAATATATGAGTGTCACAGGAAAGGGTCTGAATACTTATGGCTATGTGATATTTCAGTTTTTCTTTTTGAATAACTATGCAAAAATGTAAACAATTCCTTTTTTTCTGTCAATATGGGGTCCTGTGTGTACATTGCGGAAAAAAAATAACTTAAATGATTTTAGCAAATGGCTGCAATATAACAAAGAGCGAAAATTTTAAGGGAGTGAAAACTTTCCGTACCCACTGTATTTACATTGAACTGTTTGTCATGGTGTTGATGCAACAATAGCAGCAACAAGCATAAATTCGAATGTTTATGTAGACAGGAAGTGGCAGTTGCCATGGCACTTGCCTCACTGGTGAAAGCTTCCATACATCAATTGTTTTTTTGTTACAATTATTTTTCTAAACCTTGAAGGCAATCTCCTCAAAGAATTTCAGTTGTCTCACCATCACACCATACGTGTGATACTTTTCATCACCCATCTGCTGACGAAGGCACAACTGCAGCAGTGAGAGAAAAAGGAATGAATGAAATGTATGTTATTGTTCTCTAACACTTTTCAGATTTATTCATTCTGATTGATTTTCAATTTGCAGACTGGAAAAAACAAAAATGCAGGCAAAATGGGCCTGATGTACATCATGTGGAGCATTTCTAAAAACATACTTCTAGTTTATCGTCATCCTCCTCCTCCATGATTTCCAGGACTTTGCCCAAGAGCTTGACCCCCAGGCCCTTTACTACATCAGTTCTCAGGAGCTCGATGGCCCTCCTGATCTTGGCTGGACCCGACGTGGAGCCTTTATGAATGGAAAATATTGTTAAACACACCACAACGATAACGATGGCACAGTTTGAGCGTAATATCTGACCTATTGGGATTTCTCCCAGTGACAAGTTCTCTGCTTCCTGTCGAGCCTTGCCGTGGAGCACCAGGGTGTCCCTGTACTTCTTGTTAAGTTTGAATTCTGGCAACAACGTACAACCCAATTCATGTTTGTCCACCTCGTTCACATCATTTCCATCAACCATCCTCAAAGTTTTGGTCATCATGTGGACTAAATCCTGCATGTCTTTGGTTTCAGCTCTCCTGTACAGAACACACACGCAGTGTCAATCTTATAATGTGAATACTGTACTTACAAAAAATAAAATAAAAAATCAACTAACTCTTATTTTGAGGTCTTTCTCTGCTGTACTGCCTCACCTTTCCCTGCAGTCTCCCTCTGCATGCTCTGTGGAGCTTGTGGATGAGCTGTACTCATCTTCATCCTTTCCCCGCTTCAATGAATTACACCAAGGTTTTGATATTTGTCATTTCTTGTTTTATGAATACCCTCACAGTACGAGAAACAGTAAGTGTGTGTCTGTACCTTATTGGTCCGAGTAATAAAGTCTGACACAGAGTTGGAAACTGGAGTGTTCTGGTGTTGGGTCTTGGAACCAGTGACATCATGAGATGCTCTTACAGCACCTGGAGGAGGAATTATCATAGTTCAATAATTATGAATGCAGTGTGTCATACTTTGTCAATTGAAAAAGCCCTGCAATGTAAGTACAGCTTCTCATTTTGTTGTTCTTTAAAAGGAAGACTAAAATAATATTGTACCTGATTGGCAGGCAGTGTCTTGGGAGTGCCTCAGTCTTCTTCTCTCTCTGGCAGATAGAGGGCGCTCCTGAACGGTAACATTTAAGTTTATTACCTGGATCGAACGACATAATTATTTATCCATCCATCTTCTATAAAACTTGTCCCCACGAGTGTTGGGGGTGAGCTATAGCCTATCCCAACTGACTTCAGGCGAGAGGCGGGAAACACCCTAGACTGGTGCAGGTTGCGTCTAGATCAGGGGTCTCAAACTCAATTTACCTTGGGGCCGCTGGAGGCAGTCTGGCTGAGGCTGGGCCGCAGCCCCGGCGCACATGCACGTGCGTGCAATTTAAATTAGAAATTAAAAATACATTTAAAAAATCTGGTCAAACGTCTTTTTTATTTTTTAACAACTCGTCTACTGTGCCGCCCACGTAAATAATCAGTATATCAAAACAATAATCTGGGCGGCAAAATATTAGAAGTTGTCTACTGGTAGCTCACAGTATGATGCAGTGTGGTTCTCCACGTCTGTCAACTGCAACCGCCGTAATAAACATACTCTTGAATTAATACATCCCTGACAGTGAAAAATACAACCGAGCATTATTTACTTTGTAAACTTGGAATTGTTGCTATAGCTCTAGTATGAGATCGATTGATAAAAATACTTTAATATTCCCAAGGGAAATTCCGCCATCCAGTAGCATTATAGAAAGAATGAAAAATAAAGACTAAGATAAAAATGCAGTTGAATAGGCAAAAATATTGGAGAATAAAAAAACATTCGGTGTCTTGCCGAGTCCTTCTAAGTTTCTGTGATATTGACCACTTCTGGCCAGCCACTATTAGATAAGTACACCATGTGGCCGTTTTTATAAAAGTTCTCAGTGTCTGGACTGTGTAACTGCAGTCCCCTGCAAAAGTATTGGAACAGCAAGGTCAATTCCTTTGTTTTTGTTGTATACTAAAGACATTTTGGTTTCAGATCAAAAGATGAACATGAGACAAAAGTTCAGAATTCCAGCTCTTATTTCATGGTATTTACATCTAGATGTGCTAAACAACTCAAGACAGAGCACCTTTTGTTTGAAGCCATCCACTTTTCAAGTGAGCAAAAGAATTGCAACAGACTATTTTCCCCAGACATTAACTTTAGACATGCAATCACCAAAGGCATGAAAAAAGTGACCAAGAAAAGACATTGTGGGGGGGGAGATAAGGGGATCCCACGGGCTCCCGCAGAGATTTTTATTTTATTTTAACATAAATTAAGCAATCTGGAAGACTCTGAAGATTACAATAAGGCAAAAAATAATAATAAATATCTTCACGCAGAAAAAACTATTTACACCGTTCAAGTACATGTTGATGTACAAATTTAAGATTAAAATTAAATTTGCCTAATTTCTTTGCCTTTTTGTTCTGGCCTCCAACTTGAGCCAGGCCCGTCTCCACCTGCAGCTGATGCCTGCTTCAAGCTGTGCCACATGAATAGCATCCTCCTTTTTAAGCACTCTCATTCTGGAGAAGAATTGACTAAAATCATTGTCTGTTCCACTTCATTTTTCACTATTACCAACTTCAAAGGCTAACCCCAAATGCCTTCTCCAGGAAAATATTCAGTACAATATTTTTCTGTTATTATTGGCCATTTCTGAATTTGAAGTTAGTTCATTCAGTGTTGACATAATTCCTAACATAGCTCCGTCGCTTAATACATTTAACATTAACATCCGTAAACCAATTAGATAATTGTAGGCGCGTTTCCTAATTAATACAAGATGTACAAGCAGATCAACTCTTGTCGCCGATGTTACGTGTGCTTCGCGGTTCCGCTGGGACCACAACCAGGGCCACGACCCGCAACACCTCAACGCGAAAATACAAAATACCAGTGCAACAAATACAACACTGGCTGATCTGATGAGAAAAAATGTTGCTTAGACGTAAGAGTAGCAATAGAGGATGTCCACTCCAGAGGTAGGTAGAGTAGCCATATTGAACTCAAGTAAGAGTACTGTTACTTGACAATAATGTGACTCAAGTAAAAAGTCCTCCAAAAAATTACTTGAGTAAAAAGTAAACAGTGAAATAATTACTCAAGTACTGAGTAAATAGTGAGTAACTTCAGATTTTTTTTAAAACCACAACATGAACATCAATTAAAAAAAAAAAAACATAATAAAATGTGAACGTGCATATTCTGATGTTGCTGTGTGTGTGTGTGTGTGTGTGTGTGTGTGTGTGTGTGTAAATCTGCAATTTACTGCATGCTTTTTTCTCAAGTTATAAGTCAGCTGAAATATCCACGTTTGGGCAGACAGTGCCAGACAAATACTACAATATAAGAAAGCTATTGTTTTTGTTGGTCTAAATCAGTGATTCCCAACCAGTGTGCCGGGGCACATTAGTGTGCCATGAGCTCTCTTCAGGTGTGCCGTGGGAAATTATCAAATTTTACTTAATTGCTCAAGAAATTATTTATTTCCAAGAAATAATGTATCTTTATTCATCTATTTATGCCAGTGAGGCATAGTGACAGACAACAAATAAATGCTCTTCTATTAGATGGCATGAAGTACAGTAATTAATGTATCCACTTTTTGTGACATTTTTGTTTGTAGGTGTGCCGTGAGATTTTTCAATTGTAAAATATGTGCCTTGGCTCCATAAAGGTTGGAAATCACTGGTCTAAATGTAGTCTAATGTGGCGACCTCCTGCCCTTCTAGGAAAAACTCATTAGATCTATACGAATCACATAAATGGCCTATTTGGAATTCAAAATGGCGAATTTTGCTGAAAGGCGAATGATTTGCATGTATGTAACTTAAAGTGATTAACATTTAATATTTGGTGGCATAAACCCTAACCCTGCGACCCATTGATCTCACCAGACTGTTGCATTCTTCATTTGAAATGCTTTTCCAGGCCTTTATTGCCGCCTCTTTCAGTTCATGTTTGTTTCTGGGGGTTTCTCCCTTCAGTCCCCTCTGCAGGAGGTAAAATGCATGCTCTATTGGGTTAAGGTATGATTGACTTATCCAATCTAAGACCTTCCACTTTATCCCTGATGAAGTCCTTTGTTGTGTTGGCAGTTTGTTTTAGGTGATTGTCTGGTTGCATGATGAACCTTCTCCCGATTAGTTTAGATGGATTTTTCTGTAAATTGCCAGACAAAATGGTTTTGTAGAATTCAGAATTCATTCTGCTGCGACCATCATGAATTACATCATCAATAAAGACTAGTGAGCCCATTCCAGAAGCAGCCATGCAAGCTCAAGCCATAACATTATCTCCGTCATGCTTCACAGATGAGCTTGTGTGTTTTGGATCATGAGAAGATCCTTTTTTTCTCCATACTTTGGCCTTACCATCAGTTCGGTAGAAGTTAATCTTGGTCTCATCAGACTGTTCTTTGGGTGTTTCTTCACAGCTCACATAATGTGTGTTAATTTATTTTTCAGGACATTCCAAATTGTTGTATTGCCCAAATGTTTGTGCAATAGTTCTGATCAATTTCCCCTCTTCTCTAAGCTTCAAAATTGTTTGCTTTTCTCCCATAGACAGCTCTCTGGTTTTCATGTTTGCTTAACAGCAAAGGCTGTTTTCACAGGTGAAAACCAAAGCCAAAAACAAGCACTATCTAATGTTTCACCAATCAATCTAAAAGGCAACACCTGAGCAATGACAAACACCCATCAGTCATTTGTTCCAATACTTTTGCTCACATGAAAAGTGGGCGGGTTCAAACAAAAGGTGCTCTGTCCTAAGTTGTTTAACACATCTAGATGTAAATACCATGAAATAAAAGTTGCATCTAGAGGTGTTAACTAAGGAGAGGGAACACATTTTGCTTGAACCCACCCACTTTTCAAGTGAGCAAAAGCAATGGAACGTGTGACTGATGGGTGTTTCTAGTTGCTCAGGTGCAGCCTTTTATATTTATTGCTTAAACATTAGATAGTGCTTGTTTTTGGCTTTGGGTTTCACCTGTGAAAACTGGATTTGCTGTTAAGCAAAAATAAAGATCAGAGAGCAGTCTATGGAAGAAAAGCAAACCATTTTGAAGCTGAGAGAAGAGGGGAAATGGATCAGAGCTATTGCACAAACACAGCATAGCCAATACAATAATTTGGAATGTCCTGAATGTACTGAGCAACAGACATCGAACAGGTCGGCCAAGCAGTATCTACAGCAGTTGATGACAGAAACATTGTGAGAGCTGTGAAGAAACACCCAAAGACAACAGTCAGTGGCATAACTACCAACCTCCACAGGGCAGGGGTGACAGTATCACAATCCACTGTTCGAAGAAGACTTCGAGAGAATATCGAGGCCATTCCACAAGATGCAAACCACTCACCAGAAAAAAGAATCGGAAGGCCAATTTGGATTTTGCAAAGAAGTACAGAGATGAGCCACAAAGGTTGTGGAACAACGTTTTATGGACTATGAGACCAAGATTAACCTGACCAAAGTGATGGAAAAGCCAAAGTATGGAGAAAGAAAGGCTCTTATGATCAAAAACCCACAAGCTCATCTGTGAAGCCTGGTGGAGGTAATGTCATGGCTTGGGATTGCATGGCTCCTTCTGGAACGGGATCACTAGTCATGATAGTAGCACCAGAATGAATTCTGAAGTCTATAAAACCATTTTTGCATCCAAACTAATCAGAGAAGCTTCATCATGCAACAAGACAGTGACCCAAAACACACTGTCAACACAACAAAGGACATCATCAGGGGGGAAAAGTGGAAGGTCTTAGACTGGCCAAGTCAATCACTGGACCTGCATTTTACCTCCTAAAGAGGAGACTGAAGGGAGAAACCCCCAGAAACAAATAAGAACTGAAGGAGGCTGCAGTAAAGGCCTGGGAAAGCATATCAAATGAAGAATGCAACAGTCTGGTGAGATCAATGGGTCGCAGGCTTGATGCAGTTTTATTGCAAGTAAGGGTTATGCCACCAAATACTTAAAGTTATTCAATTTAAGTTAATTTAATAATGTCTGCTCCAATACCTTTGCTCACTTGAAAAATGGGTGGCTTCAAACAAAAGGTGCTCTGTCCTGAGTTGTTTAACACATCACGATTTAAGTACCATGAAATAAAAGCTGGAATTTTGAACTTGTGTCTCACATTCATCTTTTGATCTGAAACCCACATTTCTTCAGTATACAACAAAAACAAAGGAATTGACCTTGCCGTTCCAATATTTTTGAAGAGGACTGTAAATGAGTTAAAACTTGTACCTTTGGTAGATTAAATAATCCGTCCCCACAAGATTTAGATGTGACATTCTCATTCATTTTCTTGCTCTCTGTGTTTTTCTTCCTCACTTCTAATGATGGTTCGACAGCACCTAGAGGCAAAGGTCTGCGAGATGCTGCTTTAGTCTAAATAAGAGATAAATATCCATGTAAAAGTATTTATAAAGTAACTCTAGATAGGAATTCATTGACTAGTTTACCTTTTGCTGATCACAATCTGTCTGTTTTATGTCCCTCCCACTGTACTCCAGTGAGACAGCAGGTTCTTGGGCAGTGAGAAATGGAGCACTGGTTACACTCTGGGAGTTGATTTGTAAGGGAACCTTCTCTTCAGGAGGTTCCTTAACAGAAACAATCACTTTCCAGTAGAGTACATCAAAAGCTTAGCAGTTATCAGAGCTCAGAGTACAATTTTCTTACAACTGTCGGAGAGAATGGTTGTAGCAGCTTTTCTGTAGACTCCAAATTATCCTAAAAAGGAAACAAAACGTGTGAGGATATACTCCTACAAACAACCAAATACATCTCTATTGATAACTGAACTTACTTGTATGTCTGCATGTCCTGTTTGAGCTCTGTTGACAGGATTCATGGAATCATTTTTACACTCTATGTTCTCCTCTACTTTGTCTAAGGTGATTCTGTGTGTAGATCTCTTCTCCAAATCTGTTCCTTGCTTCATTTCTACTTTACTGTTCGGCATGTAAGCGTCCTTAAGGAGCTCCATTGTGTCATCCTTGTCATCATTAGCTGACACCTTTTTCTCAGAGACTGAAAAGGTGTCCCGAAATGGACAAAATCCATTTAATACTTTTCTGTCATCTACTCCCCTCCTGCCAGCTGCTGATACAGGCTTGAGTGGGGGCTTAACATGTGTAGAAGGGGTCAAGGGCTCCTTTTTCTCAGCTTGGTGTTGTGCCACAGCTAACTGAGGTGCGTCTAATGCCCTCTTTATCGAATCTGGATCCTGCTGTGGACACATGTCAACTTGGATGTTGCTGATGCTTGCCATGGATGTGATGCTGCTTTTGAGAGCATCAGGTGAGGACGGCTTAGGCGGTGGATTTATTTGAAGCGGGTTACAGTCTGTGACACCGTTTTGATTTTTGAGGAGCTGTGATTTGTCTTTCTGTCGAATGAATATACATAAAACAATCACCCAAAAATATCAACATAAATATTTTTTCAGTGTTTCAAAATATTTATAAAAATGCTCCTAAAACTCAACATGTGCTTGTGGATTTGTTGAATCATATTGCTGAAGTGGTAGCTTGGTTCTCATAGAAACTATAGGAATGTGCATCATGGAGCAAAACTAAATGTTTTTATTTGACTTGTTACAGAAACAAACTAAATCCACTCATCCTGAGCCACAGCATTACTGTGCTGAGAGAGATTATCAGGTGTGCCGTGGAAAATTATCACATTTTACGGAGTTGGTCCGAAAATTAGGGGGCTTGTGTGCCGGCTCATCAACTCCGTACACCAGTTGACTAAAATGCATGTGATATGGTGTTCATTCACTAATAAATTTGACATAAACACTATAGACTTTAATTACTTGTGCTGGGATCACTAACAACAACACAGGTTATACTAACATCAACTCACAGGTTCTTACAGGTGTTTAGACACTAAAAAAAGAATCCCACCACACCACTCGACAGTAGCACTGAATTTGCTCATTTCCCCCACATCCTGTCCTGCCCTTTTCTGTCCTCTCTTATCTGGTTCTCTTGGTTAGTTATTGCATGTCCTCACCAGGTGTGTCCCCCCACCCCATCTACAAATGATTGTTCAAATATCTAGACTGTCTCGCTATTGTTCTGTTGTGGTTTTCACCCCTAGTCCCCTTGTCCCTCTGTCTGTCACCTGAAACCCTTTTCTGTCCGGCTGCATTTTCAATAAACGTCAGACTAATTAAAAAATGTAACAATAAGCACAGGGAGTATTTCAAACTCCCCTGTTGCACAGCAAAACTGTTCCAGCACAAAGGCATACAGATACACCATTCTGCAAGGCCATGGAGCTGAACAGGACAGGTTTAATTAAAAATAATAATCATTTTTAAAAATATATTTTTTTAAAAGATACATACTTCTTTCTAATGGGCTATTTTTCTCATGTTTAATAGTTTCGTGCTAGATTCGCTTACTTGTTTCAACCTGGGAAGGGGTTCCAGCTGAGGACTTGGAGGGAGTGGCTTTGGTTTTGGCTGAAGCTGCGCCACATTGGCTACATCGTTGCTTTGGATGTACCTGCTGCCACCAGAAACTTTCTTTCTTGACTTAGCAGTTATTCTAAGCAACAACACACAAATGGATGAAGAAGCAACACAGCAGGAAAAAGTTATTATCAACTTTTAACAAAAAAATAAGTGATGAGTACATTGAACATGTATATCTTAAAACAAAACAAAACTATGAACAAACAAATGTAGACGTTTAGTTTGTCTTTCTTACTCTTTGGTGGCCTCCAGGAACATGGCAATTTGTCGTTTGATGTAAGGTTGCCGCAGTATAAGTTTGACATCTGGCCTGTCGTCTGGCCTTTTACACAACATGCTTTTTATTAGCTCTCCTAGCTGGGGGTCGTACTTACTTGGCATCTGTGGGAGCTGAGGGACGAAACCAGTAATGAAAAGGTTATACATCACTGCAGATTTATACGTAATAAGAGATTGTGCTACAGTTAAAGCTTAAAATTCAGAGCTCAGGATGTGTTTATACACACATAAGACATAAAAATGGAACCAACCCTTCCTTCTACAATGCGATAGACCAGTGAGTTCATATCCTTAGCATTGAAGGCGTGTTTTAGTGTTGACATTTCATACACACAGCAACCCAGGGCCCATACATCAGACTGGAAAAGAAAAGATATCACTTGTCAAGCCTTCCAGGAGAAAACAGTAAGCTGCGATAAAGGTGATACCTTGTGATTGTAGGGTTTATTAGAGAAGAGCTCTGGACTCATGTAGTAAGGTGTCCCGATAAGTGTGCTGGCCATATCATTCTGGTTCTCCAATACACGTGCGATGCCGAGGTCCCCAACTTTGATGATGTTGGTCTTTGTCAGGAAGATATTCTGTGTTTTAAGGTCCCGATGAAGAATGTTCCTTTCATGAAGGTACTGAAAGCGAACACAGAGGAAGTGACTTGAGGCCTGCTTTGTGTTCATGATTTGACTTTCACATGAACATGCAACATACCTGGAGTGCCATGGCAATCTGAACAAACCACTCCACCACCTGCCTCTCTGGTAGCAGCTCTCCCTTTTGCTGTTTGAGTCTGTGATAGAGGTCACCGCCTTCACAGAAGCCCATCACTATGTAAAGTTGGAGGTCGGTTCCTTCCCAGGATTCCCTGTATGTTACGATGTTGGGATGTCGGAGCTGGGACAAAAGCTGCGCCTCCTGCTCTGCAGCTCGACGTTCCCGTTTCGAGGAGGTGGTTAAATTGAGCTTTTTTATGACATACTGTGGGGTAGGAATTGTTGGAATTGAATTGAATAGTTCATATTGATGCTTTATGATATTTGTTTCCTGATGAAATATACTAAATATATGGTTGTCTTCGTTATCCATCCATCTATTTTCTATGCCGTTTATCCTCATTAGGGTTACAGGTGAACTACAACCTATCCTAGCTGACTTTGAGCCAAACGTAAGGCACATATGGACAAACCATTCATCCTCACATTAACACCTATGGACAACTTACTGTATTTTTGTAATATGTGGTGCAATGTTGCTGCTGCTTGAAGCAGTCAGGCTGCCAAAATGACTTACATTGCACTATTTCTTTCTTATTTCTACTGCTACTGCATTAGTTTTAAATTACGCTTTTATCAGATGCTCACAATGCTTGCCTTGTAGTTAATATTGGTCATGTGAATAGGCTCACTTGACTCCATGACCTTCAATCACATTGCACGTAAACAAACTTAGCACTTCAAGGCTAACTGCCACACTACGCTAGTTGTACCTAAAAGGGTCTTTTTAGCAATTGTTCAAATCTTTCTTGCCATAACAGTTTAAGATTCCAAATAAGAACGCATCTCACCTGTTTTCGGTCTGTTCTGTGCTTCACCAAGTTCACCTCCCCGTAGCTCCCTTGCCCAACCACTCTGATAAAAATGTAATTGTCCATCGGTCTTCAAGGCTCTTCATAACCGGGCCGGACAACACGTAAGTTCCTCAACATTTGCTCCAACGTGGATACGTGTTAACCTGACCCATACGGCAGCTGTAAAGCCGACAAAAAATTGTCTTCGATAAAAGTTGGACACTAGCGTAATGGGGAGATGGGATTTTGAAAAGACAGGAAACCATCAGTGGAACTTTTCGTCACTAGGCAACTGGCGGCAGACGACCGCGGCAAGGTCCACAAAGCACTCCAATAGCAGCTCACTGCCACCTACCGACCAAGAAAGTTCACTGCAAGCTATCTATTTTTTAGGGGCAGTAGGTGGCAGCCTCAGCACAACTCTTGAATGTAACTCCGAGGTCGAGCTGTGTTCTGCTAAATGATTAAATGGTGACTATGCTATGGACACTTGTTCCATGGCAACAACGTAATATATATAACGTATGTACATATTAACCAGGTGGGAGATAAATGGCAAATAAATGCAAGCCAAAGGAGCGGTCACTTCATTAGGTCTACATGCACAAAATGAGAGCCAAAGCTTTGGTACAAAAGGAAATAACAAGGGCGAAAAGACAGATAATGCTCAGAGATTAGCTCATTTGACGCTTGTGTTCATTGTTACATTGTAACTGTAAGAGAAGCTGTGTTCTGCTGCGGTTGTTGTTTTTTTGTTTTTTTACAACTGCTTTTTAAAAGAAGTGAACGTGTTAGAATTTAAAATGGACTGAAAAGTACAATGAAATTGAGTTAAATAAATCAAATTAAAAAGATTTAGAATGGAGAATACTTTCTACCTCACGTTCTACCTCAGTGGTGGAAAAGGGGCACATAAGGGCCCGCTCCGTTCTTTAATCGGGTCCACTGAGTATTTACATGATCAAGCCATTTTTTTTCTAAAATGAGTTGATTAAAATGTTTTCATTCGACCCTAGTGAGGATAAGCAGTAAGGAAAATGAATGAATGAATGAATGTACACATACGATTGGTTAATGTATGTATTATAAATATTAAAATTTTAAAAGATACTTACATAAATACATAAAATACATTAAAAATGAAAACTACATTAAACATTTTAGTTTTTATTTGTATTATATCATTAGGTAAGTAATTATAAATAATACAATTAAAATGTGAATTCATTATTACTTCCATCCATCCATTTTCTGAGCCACTTATCCTCACAAGGGTCACGGGAGTGCTGGAGCCAATCCCAGCTATCATAGGACAGGAGGCGGGGTACACCCTGAACTGGTTGCCAGGCAATTGCAGGGCACATATAAACAAACAACCATACGCACTCACATTCACACCTACGGACAATTTAGAGTATTCAATTAACCTACCATGCATGTTTTTGGGATGTGGGAGGAAACCGGAGTGCCCAGAGAAAACCCACGCAGGCACGGGGAGAACATGCAAACTCCACACAGGCGGGGTCAGGGATTGAACCCCAGACCTCAGAACTGTGAGGCAGACGCTCTAACCAGTCGTCCACTGTGCCGCCTTTCATTATTACTTTTAAAATATAAAGAAACTGTTTTACGTTTTTTAACTCTTCTTTGAGTGACCTGGCTCGTCATTCCATTTTAAAAACGGAGTGCAAAGGTTTGCCCACCCCTGCATGATATAGACACTTGATACATCCAGGTGGCATGCAGGCCTCTATTTTTGTAGACAGCAGAGCGCAAAAATTGGCATATCTTGATTTTGATTCAAACACAAGGCTCCCTGTGAGTGTTTGCCAATTTGGCAGACCGGTCAGAGACAAGCTGGGCGTACTGGTGTGTCTTTTCAGATGTGGCTGGCGCAAGTGACAATTTGGTGGCAGAAAGTTGGTATAAACGTGCCTTATTAGACCACGTCTAAGTCCAGCACAGTAGGTAGACCGCTGGTCTGATGCGATTTGCACATTGTTTGCCGCCACACAGGCCAAGAGCAGTGACAATGCTCCAGTCACACACGGATCACTGCGTCCTCTTCCGCACAGAGATGTTTCCATACAAGACCGTCCGTCCTTGCGGCGCATTTAAAGGGAATGAGAGGAGCCACTTAGATTGGCGGCGAATGAAGTCGGTTGTGTTCACTTCTACAATCCCAATTCCAATGAAGTTGGGATATTGTGTTAAACATAAATAAAAACAGAATACAATGATTTGCAAATCATGTTCAACCTATACTTAATTGAATACACTACAAATACATGATATTTAATGTTCAAACTGATAAACTTTATTGTTTTTAGCAAATAACCATTAATTTAGAATTTTATGGCTGCAACACATTCCAAAAAAGCTGGGACAGGTGGCAAAAAAGGCTGACAAAGTTGAGGAATGCTCTTCAAACACCTGTTTGGAACATCCCACAGGTGAACAGGCTAATTGGGAACAGGTGGGTGCCATGATTGGGTATAAAAGGAGCTTCCCTGAATTGCTCAGTCATTCACAAGCAAAGATGGGGTGAGGTTCACCTCTTTGTGAACAAGTGCGTGAGAAAATAGTCGAACAGTTTAAGGACAATGCTCCTCAACGTACAATTGCAAGGAATTTAGGGATTTCATCATCTACGGTCCATAATATCATCAAAAGGTTCAGAGAATCTGGAGAAATCACTGCATATAAGCGGCAAGGCCGAAAACCAACAATGAATGCTCGAGACCTTCGATCCCTCAGGTGGCACTGCATCAAAAACCGACATCAATGTGTAAAGGATATTACCACATGGGCTCAGGAACACTTCAGAAAACCAATGTCAGTAAATACAGTTCGGCGCTACATCCGTAAGTGCAACTTGAAAGTCTACTATGCAAAGCAAAAGTCATTTATCAACAACACCCAGAAACGCCGCCGGCTTCTCTGGGCCCGAGCTCATCTGAGATGTACTGATGCAAAGTGGAAAAGTGTTCTGTGGTCCGATAAGTCCACATTTCAAATTTTTTGGGGAAATTGTGGACGTCGTGTCCTCCGGGCCAAAGAGGAAAAGAATCATCCGGACTGTTATGGACGCAAAGTTCAAAAGCCAGCATCTGTGATGGTATGGGGCTGTGTTAGTGCCAATGGCATGGGTAACTTACACATCTGTGAAGGCACCATTAATGCTGAAAGGTACATACAGGTTTTGGAGAAACACATGCTGCCATCCAAGCATCGTCTTTTTCGTGGACGCCCCTGCTTATTTCAGCAAGACAATGCCAAACCACATTCTGCATGTGTTACAACAGTGTGGCTTCGTAGTAAAAGAGTGTGGGTACTAGACTGGCCTGCCTGCAGTACAGACCTGTCTCCCATTGAAAATGTGTGGCGCATTATGAAGCGTAAAATACGACAATGGAGACCCCGGACTGTTGAACAGCTGAAGCTGTAAATCAAGCAAGAATGGGAAATAATTCCGCCTACAAAGCTTCAACAATTAATGTCCTCAGTTCCCAAACATTTATTGAATGTTGTTAAAAGAAAAGGTGATTTAACACAGTGGTAAACATGACCCTGTCCCAGCTTTTTTGGAACGTGTTGCAGCCATAAAATTATAATTGAATGATTATTTGCTAAAAACAATAAAGTTTAGCATTTTGAACTTTAAATATCTTGTCTTTGTAGCGTCTTCAATTAAATATAGGTTGAACATGATTTCCACTGTTATATCTGGCAGCATTACTGGAAAAAAAATCGAACATACACATACACGACTACTAGAAGCAGTGCGGCCAAGAGAAACTACTAAATAAATAGAATAGACTGTTGGGAGTTAATGAATGCAATTTCATGTTACAGACATTGCAATTTGCTTGAATGCATCTGATTTGTTGCACATCTAATAAGATCCAAAGATTTTGTGCAAAAATTTATAATTCTCCAAATGGTATTGATTGAATTTGTAATAGAAGTCTCTCTAAGGGATCCTGAGCTATAATTTGTAAATCACTGCAAAGTACCGTACGATGACATTAATGAACAAAAATAAAAATGTAGCGATATAATTGATACTACTTTCTATCTCACATTCTACTTGTGGAGATCATACAAAAATGAAAAGCGGATGGTTGAAGTGGCCAATGGCGTAGCAAGAGATTACCTGTATGACCCAACTCCACCTATGATTGGTGCACACTCGTAGTCATCCCGCCTCCCCGTGACGTCAACAGGAGTACCGCCCTTTTGGCAGAGAGAGAGGGAAGCGACGCAAACAAAACGAGAGCGAGAGAGAGAGAGAGAGAGAGAGAGAGAGAGAGAGAGAGAGAGAGAAGCGGCGGTCGCGGGGTCTGGCGACTTGGGGACAGAAGCGCGCGGAGCTCGGTCACCGGACATCTCCTCAGTGTAACGCCGCAGGTAGGACAGACTGCCGCCGGTACTTTTAGGCAGGACCCACTTGTAGGCTGGGCAAATGTCGTATGTGTTCCAATATTGCCGTGGAGAAGGCGCGCTCAGTTTGACTCTATTAAGACTTGTGGTGGTGTCACTTTCATGTCTATATTTTACGAGTGGACTGCAGCGCGAGGGCTCGCATACGTCTACTTTATTAATCCTCAAGTCATGGTTTCTCCGTAAACTGCATGACCCGGCGTGTTTAATTCTACTGCTGTCCCTCAAACACGACCTCAAGTATCCTTTCATTTCTTTGCCTTCCCTCACCGTTTCGTCCTCCTTTCCTTTTTGTTATCAATTGATAAAGCAGATTTGCAGCTTGTATAAGAATTTGACCTATAGGGGCCACTGCATGCTGCCTTGTTGACAGGAGTGTCACGTGAACAAACAGGAAATCCATGTCAGTTCTGTGTTTAAACCGCACCATTTCATGTTTGTCACTAGCTATATAAAGTAAACAATTTGCGTAGTTTTTGCATCAATATGATCTTGTCTTCCCGATTCGACAATGTATGTTATAGGTTTTATTTTCAGAACAGAAACCGAAAGGTCACTGCTTGTGTACATTCCGAATGTCATAAACCATCCATCCATCCATCCATTTTCTGAGCCGCTTCTCCTCACTAGGGTCGCGGGCGTGCTGGAGCCTATCCCAGCTGTCATCAGGCAGGAGACAGGGTATACCCTGAACTGGTTGCCAGCCAATCGCAGGGCACATAGGAACAAACAACCATTCGCAGTCACAGTCATGCCTACGGGCAATTTAGAGTCTCCAATTCATGTATGTTTTTGGGATGTGGGAGGAAACCGGAGTACCCGGAGAAAACCCACACAGGCACGGGGAGAACATGCAAACTCCACACAGGCGGGGCCGGGGATTGAACCCGGGTCCTCAGAACTGTGAGGCTGACGCTCTAACCAGTCGTCCACAGTGCCGCCATGTCATAAACCATTCTACTATTTATACCATAAACATGTCAGAAGCATCATGTTCTGCATTACGTGATTAGTCAAAGAAGTGATCATTATGGAACAGAGAATCGACGCCAATGCCTTCAGTACAGATGAATTCAGTGAAATCTTAAAATTTGAACACAATTCGCTGTAATATAAATTTAATTAATTCCATGCCATGCCAGAATCCCACTGTCACCCTGATACAACCTTTATTATTTACAGTAGCTTCCCAGCAGTGTTTTGGGTAACATGTTGCATAGGTGGCGAACTCAAGGCCCGGGGGCCAGATGGGGCCCGTTAGACCATTTTATGTGGCCCACGAAAGCAAATCATGTGCATATACTTCCACGATTCTATCTAAAATCCATCCATCCATCCATCCATTTTCTGAGCCGCTTCTCCTCACTAGGGTCGCGGGCGTGCTGGAGCCTATCCCAGCTGTCATCGGGCAGGAGACGGGGTACACCCTGAACTGGTTGCCAGCCAATCGCAGAGCACATAGGAACAAACAACCATTCGCAGTCACAGTCACGCCTACGGGCAATTTAGAGTTGTCAATTAACCTACCATGCATGTTTTTGGGATGTGGGAGGAAACCGGAGTGCCTGGAGAAAACCCACGCAGGCACAGGGAGAACATGCAAACTCCACACAGGTGGGGCCGGGGCTTGAACCCCGCTCCTCAGAATTGTGAGGCAGACGCTCTAACCAGTCCCCACCGTGCCGCCTATCTAAAATCTATACCAAAACTCCAAATTGTCATATTTAATAAACAATAATGTTGAGATATTGCATTTTTCTGTTACCAGACCCCCTTTTACAGTAACTTGAACAATGGTTGAACAATCTAATATCCTTGTCTTCTGATTTCAAAACTAGTTATCCCTCAATTTGTTGTATATATGTAATAATAAAATGAGGCGATTCAACATCTATATGGTTTCACTGTAGTAACGGCCCTCTGAGGGAAATCATAACTACAACAATGTGGCCTGCGGCAAAAATTTGTTTGACACCCTTGTGTCAGAGAATGTGAGTTTGCTTTTATCATGTAACATCCGGTGTACATTCTTCTACACTTCTCTCATTGCCCTTGATTGTACTGTCACTACTTTTGGAATTGTTCTTTTTTGGGCGTCGCCTTCATGCTCCTTGCTCCTTGTGTTTTCATATTGTATTTGTGTGTTTGACTGTTTGTCCCGTTCAATAAATCGGTGAAAGTGCATCGGTGACTGCCTTCACTCGAGCGGCGTCGTATCTGAAACTCGCTCCTCAGTCAAATTTTGGCTCACCCAAAAAATAGACAAAGCAAACAATTGATAAAGTGGTTTGCAACCCAAAAAAATAGAAGGTGAGGGTGTACTCGTCAAGGTACCACTGTATATGACAAAAATAGGTCTAGTCATTGGATGGACATCAGAAAGCTGCGATTGCACTGTGTTTGTACTGTGATTGTATGTACATCTAAATTATTCCACAGCCATGTAAAATATTTGATATGTAGACTAAATGCGAGGCTAACTTTCTAACACTGTGAACACAATGTAAATCTTCACCATGCTTGATGTCCATACCTCAACATGGCTCCTGATTCCATACATACCCATTATACATCCAGAATGGGACAGATGGAATGGAATGAGGGGTCTGACCTCACCGAGACACTGAATGAGGATGTTAATCACTTTTTATCACTATTTGCCTACCAGTGAAGTACATGTCATGGTCTGTGTTTTGGTTTGGGTTGTGTTTAGTTTTGTTCCATGTTTTCCTGTGTTCCATGTTTGTCGTGTGCTCATTAGGTTGTTGTGTCCACCTGTTCTCGTCTATTTTGTGTCGACCAATCAGCTCTCTCCAGCCACTCGTGTCTTGTCCAGGTGTTCCTCGTTGTCTCGTCAATTTGTTTGTATTTAGTTCCCTGGGTTCTTTCAGTCCTTGGCGGTTCATTGTCGTTGTCACGTCTTGCCATGTTATAGTCGCCAGTTGTTTTTGTCATAGTCGCCAGTTGTTTTATCATTGTGATTAAATATTATTATTTTGAGATTCCCGCACTCCTGCCTTGCCTCCCTGCTTCCCTGCAATTGGGTCCACCATGTTCCTCGCCGTCGCCCTAACCATGTTCATGACAGTACATGCACTTCCAGGAAAGGACTCATTAGAACTATTTATGCTCGAAACTTGGCAGCAGACTCCCTTGCAGTTTGGTGGTGTGCCACAATTATTTGTGGAGCTATGCATTATGCAATGTGACACAGGTGCGCCTGGATCAATATTTAGACATGGTAAAGACAAATATCCTCTGTGCAAGTCTGCTTTTTTACTGTTTGCTTGGTATGTTTGTGATGTAATGTGTGTACTAATGGTCACTGTCGAACAGCGCACACGTCATTGTGTTATTGTTATTGTGTATGTGTCTCTTCTGTCCATGCTCATCACAGGAATGGGAAACCAGTGAGTACAGTCACTCTCTTCGTGTCCACCTGCATCAAGGCTGTGTGTTGCATGTTGTGTGTTTGACTTGAAGACTGCTGTTGTTGTTGTTTTTTTGCTGTTATGCATCTTCTGACATCACATTTTCCCAATTGCAAGCAATGTGACTCCACCCACAGACCAAAGGTCATGTCACCAGAGGACATGATTAGTTCTCTTATGATACCTTACCTCTTATGATGTGTCTCTCCTCTTCTTTCCCACATTTTCACAAATATTCCTAGTATGTTACAATGTTTTTACCTTCAGTTTGCTCTAGTCTTTCACTGTAGTCTAATCTCCTTATTTAACAGATTTTGTTTGTTTGTTTGTTTGAATTTAATGCTAGAATAATGTTTAACAAAATCCAAAGTAAAGTTAAAAAGGTGGCAGTTCAGTTACAGAAAAAGTCCTGTGTTGGATGTTCCTCTTTTTCCTGTCTAGCAACTTTCAGAAGAATTTACGCATAAAAAAGTGAAGCAACTTACTTTTATTTTCTTCAGCGGCAGAATCATCAGAATCAGAATCAGAATCATCTTTATTTGCCAAGTATGTCCAAAACACACAAGGAATTTGTCTCCGGTAGTTGGAGCCGCTCTAGTACAACAGACAGTCAATTTACAGAACACTTTGGAGACAGAGACATTGACAAAAAACAATTGTGCAAAAAGATGCAGAGTCCTCTAGCACTTAGAGCAGTTCGAATGACTAATATTGCAATAGACCGGTGCAATGACCATTGTGCAAGGGGCGCTGAGACTTCAAGGAGTGTATGCGGTTTAAAGTGACGAGTAGTGCAATAATCTGGGACAATGTTGGTTGTGCAAATGTTACAGATAACTCTTCATTCAGTGTGCAAATGAAAAACAAGTGGAGTGACGAGGGAGTTAAAATGGCATTATCAGTTTATAAGGCTTCAAGTCTTCTAAGACACTATGTAGTAATGGGATTTTAACTTGGTAAGATAATAGGGTGTTTTAAATGGGCTTGGTAAATGGACTTTCACTTTTAAAGCGCTTCTCTACCTAAGGTACTCCAAGCGCTTTAACCTCATTTTCTTACTGATGAAGCAGCATCAGGAGAAACTGGGGGTTCAGTATCTTGTTCAAGGATACTTGGACATGGTCACAGGGGCCGAGGATCGAACCTACATTTGGGTTGAGAGACGACCACCTGAGCCATGCCGCCCCACATGGACCCTGCGCACCTTAATATGAGGCATTAACACTGAGTGACGTCTCCCTGCCAATCAGCAAATAAAATAATGCTGAGGAAATATAGCATATTGCATCAAACTACAGGCTCTTTTTTTTTTATTCCCACCATGTGACGTTGTAAATGTCTATATCACAACACACTTGTTATCTGGAAAGCTGAAGTTTATGACCAATGTCCGCTACCAGGAAGAGATGGTAGGAAAGTTAGCGATAATTTGTACAGAAAACCTTTTAATTGCATTTATTCCATGAGGGACAACACAACCAAATAGTGTCCAGAAATATAATGAGAAAGAGATTCCAAGGCTGTAATTTGGTATATAATTTTTTGTGGCTTTCAGTTCCTCCCATCAGGGGTTGCACAGTGAGTCACTCACATGATTTGTTTGGCAGTTTTGACCTCAGATGCCCTCCTAGATTCAACCCTCTCATTTATTCAGTCACTGGGGAGCTCCAGTTAGGTATTGGCTCATCAAAACTACACTTTGCGTGAAAAGCAGCACCATGCACCTCTGCACTACCAGTGCTGTAATACAAAATTGAATGATTACATTGTAATACAGTCCTTTTTTTTTGTGGAACAAAGTATACAAAAGAATTTATTATTTCAGATTAAAGAACCCAAAATCTTTTGTACACGTAAAGGTCTTCCATTCCGTGATTAACAGTATAACCCCAATACACGAATAGAATCCACAATGTAAGGAAAAAATGTAATATAATAAAAGATTAATAGACTGCTGTTGTAATAGAAGAAGAGATAGTATAGATGTCACAGCCGTGAGACTGGGGGATAATATAAGTGGATGGTCCATGTCTGGTGGCTTGAACCAGGCTCCCACACAGTAGCAGCCACCGATCGGCTGCCCCAATAGATCAAAACATAAGGGAAACAAATCATGAAAACATATTGTTGTTGATTAAGTTACAGTACTGTACTTTGACTGATTTCCCTTTAGTCATTATTGCATACATTTGACATTTTCATATTTAATTGAAAGAAACTTGTACTTGCTTTGAAAGGCATGGAAACTGAAGTTGAGGAAGTGGCATTTATCTTAGATGCTGATCGAACATTCTTGGTTGTCTTGAAGTGCATGCACACACATTGCATCTCCTGTCACAACATGACAAATGTATCTCCATACTACAAAATCTCCTTTGTGTGAATTAATATTGTTTCAATACTTACACAGTATTACTGTCACAAGTAACCATGACTGATGATTATACAAAATTTATATTCTGTACGTACAGTAGTTGTATAGAACATAGAATCACGCGTCCATCTACCAAAGTGACCATATGATTTGCATCTCAGCTGCCACTTGCTGTGAGACACTAAAGCAATTTGGACTCTCAAATACCATTGCAGCTCCATTTAGGTTTCTATGACGACACATATGAAGCTGCTGGCGAAGGCAGCGAGAGGGCCACACGATATGTGTGTATGTGTGACAGACACATGAATTATATCCTATAAAGCTCTGCTAGAATATGTTCTATTAATGTCAACTGCCAGATAATACCACTCATATGCTCACAATTCCACTTGTATCGATAAGTGACTCTGAGCTAATTGGAGATTATTTTTTATGGGGCTATTTTATTGTCTCTACGAAACGAAAAGTTACATCATCTTTTATGGCCTGACGGGGAAGTAGTTGCTGGCAGCAAGAACCGAGGAGGCGTGAGGCACGCCGATATGAACTGGGTTATTTTAGTCTGTCAGGTCTTGAGTTGGAAACACTTTGTGGTTTTATATGATGTCTGTGACAACCAGGTGCTTTGTGATAAGCCACTCAGAAATTATGATGAGGACAGATGTCTGAATCCTAAAATTCCAAACAAAGAATTAGCTGTACACACATTACTCTTCAAAAAAGGGATCTGAGGTTTACTAATTAACTCAATCTGTGACTTTTTTTGCCTTGTCT
Source organism: Phyllopteryx taeniolatus (assembly GCF_024500385.1). Taxonomy (NCBI): domain Eukaryota; kingdom Metazoa; phylum Chordata; class Actinopteri; order Syngnathiformes; family Syngnathidae; genus Phyllopteryx; species Phyllopteryx taeniolatus. The sequence continues at coordinate 14,982,402 of NC_084510.1, forward strand.
GCCATAAATTCCAATCTTGTGGTTATAAAATGTCTGAGTAACGATAAGAAGATCACCACCAATTTGTTTTTGTTTTTTTTAGACAATCGTGCAACATAAAGTGCTTTAATGCGGACTCTTTTATTCGAGGTCTATCGAGATTTGCCTTGTGTGTTGTGATGGAGGACAACCATACAAGCTCCACATTTCTGTGCAACTTTAAAGGGGTGTTCCACTTTAGATGTTCCGATATACAACATTCAGTCACGTATAGACTTCATTACTACACTGCAGGAAGTGTACCCTCCAATATACTCCAACTGGGCTGATGCAAACCCATGACAATAAGCCCAAAAATCAAACGATTGACAGAACAACAGCATAATGCCTCAAGTGCTACGGAACATGTTTCTCTACGAAAGTAAAGTGTGAAGACTGTTTCCGAATAGGACATCAGGCACTGAATTTATTGGTCCTAGAATGTAGTCTGATTTTGTTTCAGTATTATAGCTCCCACATTTGCAGATTTAGCTGTCACCATTATCATTGGTAGTCTCCTTGGTTACCTTGTTCACTAGCCACACTTGCACACTGTGAATGGTGGATGCATTCAGTGCTAAGTTGGCCAAGTCACATTTATTTGGCTAATGTTACATGACTGCATCTATTTCATGGGACTGAAAATTATGTCACATGAATGACACAAGATGACCTTATGCGAGAACATGAGTCACAATCACAACTGACTACCTCCATGATCCCATGCTACTTCACAATCTCCAAAAACTACTTGGATGTTTTTTGGAAGTACAATACTGTATTTTCATTGAGAGATTCCTTGTGACAGATGGGAACCGTTTGGGTAATAATGATTAACCCCCTTCCCCCCTCATCCTCTTTGTTCGTCTCTAGTATTGTTTCTGACCGCAACAATAAGAAGATGCCGCTGGGTGACGACTCCCATACCTGGATGAAGAAGACATCGGATGTGAAGGAGCATTATGACTTCAAAGATATCCTCGGAACGTAAGTAGAGTTTGTGGTTTTATTTATTTATTTTTGTGGCTGTAAATGTTTCCTTGTTATAGTTTATACTGTCCCATTGATATTATTATTAGTCAGACAGCACATGTGGTTTGTCTGCGATCCCAGCATTTTTGTACAGAACTATTATGGCTGCTCGAGACTGGTAGAATTCAGATTGTCAGCTGGTTTCAGTCTTTTGTTTTAATCAACTCATGGAACTACTGGATTGATTATAATGGCGTAGTGCACTGCTCGTTGCAATATTATGAAAATAAATGCCACTTGTGATATAACAGTTGAAACCTTTCACTTGGAAGAATGTGGGTGTTAAAACACCCACATCCCCAATGGGTGCGATGCCCCTGAATGTGGCTTAACTTTTAATAGATGATATCATTACAGTATCTTCTTCTTTGGCCTGTAAACTAATTGAGACTGAATCAAGAGTGACTTTGCTGGTAGCAGTCAAGTAATTCACACCATATTCCCACTAAACATGATATAATCCTTTAACATTCTCCAGTGTTTTGAGAGAACTGTGTATTGCTCATTAACTGTTGACTGGTCTTAGAGTGTGTCATTATTCCATAAAACAAATACAGCACTTTCTTAAGTTCTAAGAGAAATGACAAATATCATGTAACCATGCATAATAATTTATCCAAACTTCGCCGCTAGAAAAAATACATAGTCATATTAAAATTGAACTCATGACAATGGTATGTTGTCTTCCAAGTCTTTTTACATCAAATACTTTGGTTTTGATAGTTTTGCAGCAAGTTGAGTTCTCGTCCATCATAAAAAAAGCAGTGCACTAAATCAAGCTTAGGATGTCCATTTTATGACACTGCCGGATGACACAATGTCAACAAACCCTCCACAAAGAATTACAAGGAGAGGCTGTCGCTCTGCTGTCGGCCTGTAAATAATTGTAAATGGAACTTGAGAAAGCCTCTTTAAGAAATGCAGTTACTTTAAACTGTTATGAAAGAGCCATGACAGGTCTGCACCCTGGAGCTGAGTAGACACATCAGTGACAATAGAAAAGTAAACACGATACACTTAACTTAGATAACAGTTATGGCTGGGCTGCTGTATTGAATTACCATAGGTTGTTCACGTGTCCAAATGAGTGTAATCTAATGTTGACTGACACAAAACCATGAACAGTAAAGAATCATAAAGCACGACGAGCCAAAAATAATGGAAATATCTTCAGCAATTTGACAGCTCACTACAAAAAGTGACTTCAAACAGTCACCCGACCTCTCTGCTTTCCCGGCTCCTCGAGAATAGGCGCCACGCTAACTTGCGCCTCACCAGCTACAGGGTGCGGCAAGATCAGTAGCACGCCTAAACGCTGTCACTAATCCTTGCCTCAATGGCGGTGAATAAACTACACTTCTGACAAGCATTGTTATTATTAAAGCAAATCATGCGACACACTGAGCAAGAAGAGAAAACAGGAGAAGACAGAGAAGTCATGATAACTGCTAATCTCATATAAAATGTAGGGCAGCAAAACACCAGCTAAGTGCTTAGTTGGTACAATACACTTCAAACAGAAGTCTGGATGGAACAGCGTTACAGCGGAGAGTAATCAACTATTAACAGCAAATTAGCAGATAAATCTACACAGCAAGCATACATGTACAAAAACCTGAAATGAATCAGTACGTTACAGCATACGTCAGCCAGAAGAAGCCTATAAGGTCAACATTTATAATATCATCAATGATATTTGTGTTCATTTGCACTATTTTGCACCACAGGGTGTTGAGGTTTAATTTTTAGTTTCGTGATCCCTACATTATATCTTTTTTTTCTTTGTTGTTGTTGTGTACTTATTTTATAAACGAATTTAGCTTTGCGAAGTTTCCATACAACCCATTCAAAAATATTTCCATTATAATTGTCACATCCATCCAACCATCCGTTTTCTACACCGCTTATCCTCACTAGGGTCGCGGATATGCTGGAGCCTTTCTCAGCTAACTGCGGGCAAGAGGTGGGGTACACCCTGAACTGGTCACCAGCCAATCGCAGGGCACACATAAACAAACAACCATTTGCACTCACATTCACACCTACGGGCAATTTGGAGTCACCAATTAACCTACCATGCATGTATTCGGGATGAAAACCCACACAGGCACGGGGAAAACATGCAAACGCCACCCAGGTGAGGCCGGATTCGAACCCAGGTCCCCAGAACTGTGAGGCAGATGTGCTATCCAGTCACCCACTGTTCCATGTTATAATTGTCACATTTATGTTTATATTCCTTTGCTGTGATTCAAATTCTACGGTGATATGAATTTTAGGCCATATCGCCTAGCCTTAGTAAAACACTGAATACGGTTTCATCTCTCAACATTTGTCCACACGGCTGGTGAGTGAGAGACATGAGGTGAAGGTAAGGCCACTTCATGTACGTTGTGACATTTATCTTAATCATTTTCTAATCAGTCTTATTTTAGCACTTAGCAGTGCATGACATCATTTTCAACAGACATTGGAAGGTTAAACACTGCGGTATGAGAGGAACATTTGGCCATGGATTACTGTCAGGAGATGTGTGTATGTGTGTGGACCTTATTTGCCTACTTTGGTTTTCTTGGGACATTACAATCTCAATTAAACCTCTTAACTTCAGAGGACATTTTGTGCCTTTGCCATCGTCTGCATGTGCTTGTTGTTTGGAATGGACGCTGGAATCATCTATTGCATGTCATTTGGAGACTGAACTCATCATCCGTCTCAGAGGCCTGGCTAATAATACAGTGTAGTATCCATGTGAGGATAGGGCCTACTTAGCTATACGGGACCATTTTTCTAAAGCTGAAATGTCATTGGTTCTTCCAGCTATTGAAAAGAATCCTTCAAAACTGTGTGACTCTCTGTCTTTTGAGTTCCTCCTGAGGATAACTTGGTTCATGTTTCCAAATGCTACTGGTTTCCTTCTCACGTCGAGGTAGTGGCCCAGCGTCCGCTCAGTTGCGGAGGTTATTCTCAAAGTCTAGTTGGAATTGGTATTTGAGTTGGAACTTGTTTTTTAGCTCTTTATCATACTTGCTGATCGTCACATGGCAGGATATTTATTTAAGGTGTTTGCTTGAGGTAAATTCTTTTCCCCATTGTACACACCCACATCCCTGTTAGACCAGGATTCTTTTTTTGTGAGCAGTGTCTGATACAGAAGTGAAACCCAATCTTGTTTGAGTGACTCAGTTAAGATACAGGCACCATTTCTAAGGGAAAACCATTATTTGTTCATATTACATTTTGTAGCCTGAATACACACATCTGGAAGTTTTTATAAATGATTATTATTTGTATCTAAACAGTGAAAATTGTCATCCAACGTTTCAGAGGAGGCCATGCCCGAGTATGTCACATCCAAAACAAAAATGGTGGTCCACACCACTGTAGTAGATCCTGAAATTTAGGGATAGGGTTATTTTTTTACACAACATAAATGCACATACAACTTCATGCTCATACTCGAATATTGTAGGTAACAATAACAATAACAGTTATAGTACAGCACATTAATTTATGCTACGCATCAAACATTTCAAGTATGCAAAGAAACTTACTCACTCACTCCATTATGTGTAAATGTCCCATAAATGTGAACTAATTTAACATTACAAAAATGAATAAGTAAATTAAATATAAAATGCAAACATAGGAATATATGGTTTTTAAACATTACACGATGGCTGCTTGGAAAAGGATCCTTCCTTCTCGCCTCATTGTCGTCTTCTAGCTCTCTACCTGCACTGGCTCGGATCGAGGAGCTTGTTTATGGGGCGATCCCTGACTCACCGCAATACTCTGTGCCACCTTCATTTGCTACTGCTGGATTGTTGTCTTGGTAACAACTGGAAACACTTTCCAGAATGGACTCAAACAGTCACTATGGAAACAAAGTTTTTTGATTCGCTATTAATAATCCAGCACTGGGTGCACGTGTGTGTTAGGAGAGTGCAAGACTCACGCTCGCATGGACAGAATCAGCTAAAAAATGGCATGCTTGTGGTTTTATAAACATGTTCCATGGAGCCTGCCTTCCTTTTAGACCAACTATGAGTCTAATTTGATCGTGCTGCTGGCATAAAGCATATGAATACCTGAACACATGCACGTTACATAGCGGTATAAGAGAGTATGTTCTAGTGCATGTTTCCTTCATGTCCTTCATGGAGGCTGTGGCTCAGTTGGTTGAGTGGGTCATCCAGTAACCAAACAGTCGCTGGTTTGAATCCTCGGTCCGACTGTCTGTCGAAGTGTCCTTGGTCAAGACACAGAACCCCAAAAATTGCTCCGAGTCATGGCAGTGCCTTGCATGGCCCATTTGTGTGTGTGTGTGTGTGTGTTTAAAGTGCTTTGTCCATTGTAATGGTGTACATAAAGCACTGTTCAGAAAAGAGACTTTCAAGATTCACTGTGAAGAAAATTAACTTAAAATTAAACTTTATTTGCAACAGTAATTTAATCAAATGCTATTGTTTTTTTTTTTGTTTTTTTGTTTTAAATATATTGGAACCCATAAAGTGGAACAGAATCCTTTCTGTGACGCTGGTTGACTTCCAAGTTGTTCTAATTAAAAAAATAATTAAAAAAATACAATTGGAAATACTGTAAATTAATTTGTACAAGAGTTAACCATGTTGTGATTGGACAGAATACAACTAAAATAAAGTAAAACTTCTTACTGTTTGAAAATGCCCTATTGCCCTTTTCTATGTTCGCAGTAACTTCGCCTTTTTGGTGACATGGTTATTACTACACTTTTCTTCCTCGCCATCCCTGGTAACCTTGTGTTGTCATATCACCCCCCACAAAAAAAAAAAGAAATTACAGAGAAAAATATACTGGTGGAGGTAATCTTTTTGATACCTACCGAGCTGAAGCCTCGGGATATATGCTGACGTCACAAAATGATGCGTTGAACTCCAAATGTGGTTTAATTTTTTTAAGGCATCACTTTCCAGATTATTTTGGGCTATTTAACTTTTAAGCTTCGGCTGTATTATTTTTAATGTAATTGGCCAATCTGCACTGAAGTGTTCAAACCTTTCTATCAAATTTTCATGCCATTCTTGACTCCTGTAATTAATATATTATTATTATATTATATATACATTTGTATGAAGGATACAAGTTAGCTGTCTTCCAGAGCATGCATTGTGTTTCCGTGACTCCCAAGTTTCCGGCGCATGGTTTTGCAATCAAAACAGATGGGGATTAATAATGCACACAGGCAACAGCACTTTCACTGCAATCAACTCAAATCCTCTTTGGCCTTCTCGCTTTTCTCTCTGCTGTTATTTATGTTAATCCATCACAGTCTATTTCTCTTCTGTCTTCGTCTGTCTGACCTGGGACCGGTTCCTGGTTTCACACCTCGTGTGCTGTGGATTATGAGTCCTCGTGTGTGCTAGTGTGCTTCACTTGGGAGAAAAGATGCTGCTATACAGGAATTAGACCAAACCATTGATCCACGTTTGACTAATTGCTTATGTGTACTTTACAGCAGTAAAGTACACAGGCCCAAGCAACATTCGAAACGAAATCACAGATGAATCTGACAAAATGATCTGGGTGAAACCACATAGAGTAATGTACACATTACACACAAATGGAGCCATTTAGGTTATTTTGTGTAGAAACTTTGGCTTCCCCTGTTTGCCTTGTCAGAATTTCAAAAATGGATGTGTTTTGTGCATGTTGTTTATTATACCATGACCTCATTTGTCAAATCTGGAAGGTTATAGTCACAAGTAAGGGAAACAATGTGTTTCTAGACTTCTGCTCATTTATAACCTGCTTTTCTTGTTTGTGTGCAACATTTTAATGTGGTAGCAGCAGTTCCATAGTTACAATACTTCTGTGCTACAATGTTTCTGTTATTCCCACTGACTTCGAGACTTTCTCTACATGACTGCACAAGCAGGCCGTGTTGACATTTTCAACATGTGTCGAGAACATGCACTTGGGCTTAACCATACACTGGATGACAGGAACTTAATTCGGCCCAGAATACTTTGCAAAGCGCATAGGGGATGTAGCAATGGGGGCCTTGGGATGGGAGGAAGTGGAGGGGAAAATTTGGGGAGAGTGATGTAATCATCTAAAATCATTAGCCCTGATGGATTGCCCCCTGACAGTCTGTGGTACTCTGGTACAATGGTGACACAGTGGCCTCGGCCCTAACTCGTCCTTGCCGGATCATTAGTTATCGGCCTTGAGTGTGTCTGCATGCATGTGTGTGTGTGTGTGATTGCGTGTGTGTTTGCAAAGGTTGTACATTGAGAACTGATTGGGAAATTTTAGGGAAAATGTATGTCTCACAGACCTTCCGAGAGCTCATTTCAGCAAGCATTAAAGTATTAATTCTGGGGGCTCTATTTTCGTAGACTGCGTGTGAAGAAGATATTCAATGTGTGTGTGTGGAGAGCACACCCACAACTCCGTGTGCTGACGTTTTAACTTTAGCTCAGCATTTTAGCTCCAGCCCTTAGCTCTATAGCTCGTTAGCTTGGAGGCTAGTGAATGTAATAAACAGTTATATTGTTTGACACCACTGGTTTAAGATAAAAAAGTGAGACGCATTCAGTGGCGGTGTTTGACATGGGCGATATACGCAGCCATCCAGGGCGGCAGTCTGTGGGGGACCTCCACCGCCATCGCACAGGGTACCATCTGGTCCAGGACTGCCTCTGGATGCATTACACGGATTTGTGATGCAACGTTAAAAAATGTCCCCCTCATTTGTCATTAAAATTACCGTACTTTAAATGGTTATTTTATTGTTTTAATAGTGGTTAACAGTTTTATACTTGATTTTTAAAATCTAACCTAATAAGACCACAATTAGATTTTAAATGGGGAAAATTGTTCCCAAATAAGATTAATGGTGTTCAAGAACTGACCACCTTTGACCTTGGGGGTTCCACTGTATGTTTACGAGAATGTGATGTGGAAAGTGCTGTCGGGACTATCTGGTTGTGAAAAGAGGAAGCTTTTGCTCAATTTGTTCCCTCTCAGCTATTACACCGATTTCAACAACAATTCTACACTTTGTGTGAGAGCTCTCGGCTTCTGGGTGCAAGAGTTCAATAACTCACTCTGTTTTTGTTAGTGTTTGTGTGCCCCTCGGTGAAAGACATATTCAAGATTTTGCACAAGAAGAATGGATTTTGTGATCTTAACTTTGAAAAGAGAAGTTGGTATACATTTCCCCCTGAATATACAGTACATTATAGAATACAACTTACAAAGTTGTATTTCGGTTTTAATATCTCAACGTCTTCCTCATGAAGATATCTCATCAAGCATTTGTTGCCAAAATAAAGTATCAAATCAAAAATGATAGATCTTAGTGTAAAACAATGAAATCAATTTTATCTAATTCATTATGCAACAATTTATTCCCTCACTTTTCGTCTGGAATATCTCTATCTCAGGACTCTTACAAAAGAAAAATAGTTCTCCATGCAGAGATATCTGGATTTAGGCCAGAATACCTTCCATGTTGGTCATGAATAAACTTCTGTACAAACATTTAGATGATGAACTTCTATGCTGTTAAACTTCTTCAAGGACACTAGCGCAGAAATAGTTGCTGTTGTAATGTTAAAGGAACGCCAACCTAAAACTGCTACGAAAGATAAGTGCCTTTAGCTCATTTTGTTATGATTCAGTGCTCAGTTGAATTAAAGCTTTCTTTAAGTGCACTTTATGGTTGTGGTTATTACTTTGAACTGTATGTCAAAGTTTGTGCTTGTATAACTATGTTAATTAGAAGTGCAGAACAGCTAGCTCAAAGACATTTTTACAAATACGCAGATAATTTCACTCTTGATAGTTGGGCAGGCACAACTATTTGTACACAAATTAAAAAATATTTTTTCCATAATTCTGTATGTCAGCGAGATAACAATCCAAAACACACCAGCAAGTGAACTTCTGAATTGCTTAAAAAAATAAAGTGAAGGTTTTGGAGTGGCCTAGTCAAAGTCCAGACTTGAATCTGATTGAATTGCAGTGGCGTTACCTTAAAAAGGCCATCCATGCACGAAAACCCTCCATTTTTGCTGAATTCAAACAATTCTGCAAGGAAGACTGGGCCTAAATATCTCCACGGAGACATGAAAGACTCATTCCCAGTTATAGAAAACGCTCGATTTCAGTTGTTGCTGCTGAGCATGGCCCATCCAGTTATTAGGTTTAGGGGGCCATTATTTTTTCACACAGGACCAGGTAACTGAATAGCTTTTTTTCCTCCTTAATAAATGAAATCACCATTTAAAAAAGCAGCATTTTAAATTCACTTGGGTTATATTTGTCAGATATTTACATTTGATAAGCGGTGTAGATAATGGATGGATGACAACCTTAAACATTAAAGTGGGGAAACTATGCAAAAATATAAGAATTTGAGAAGGGGGCCAATACTTTTTCATGCCACGGTAGTTGTGACTAGAAAGGAACAGCAGACACCTTTATGGAGCAGATGAGTCTCTCAGCATGAGCGCTGTCCCTCTTCATCTGTTTTTCATCTCTCTCCCACTCTCTCTTTCTCTCCATCCAATGTTAAATACTATATTTTCTTCTTCATATGTCCTCAATCCATTATTGGCCCACTGATGTCCCAGATAGACAGATAGATGACCTAACTCCAAGACTAGACTATCTCTTTCACTGTGCCTTATTTTGAATTCGCTGTTATTTTTATAGCATCTAAATTGTAGGATGATGCAGTTAAGACCTTCCCCCATTAAAGAGTATGAAGCATAAACAGTGTCATGGATTTCAAAGCACAGGACCAAATGTTATCCCACGTCTCTGCTAAAGGGATGAATTAGGCTTATGGCAACTGTCCACTCATCTCGTCTCTCAGTGCTCACACTCAAGCATTGATTAGTCTATTGGTTATCATCCCAAAAATAAATGCAACTTGAAAGTGTTTCCCATCCGGCCCCAAATCAGAAAATCCATCCCTACTTACGTACGTGCCCACAGTCCTTCAGCCGTACCCTGACCTAATTCGGACAGAAGCCTGTATCTCAGCACAGTGCAGCTCAGCATGGCCGTACCGCCAGTTCCTGGAACACACACACACACAAACACATGGCCCCCTTATGCACCTCCATCTGCTTCCAGCAAAATTTACCTGAAACATTCTGAAGTATACACTTAAATGGTTGACATCTTCCCATAGTCACTCTCTCCTTCGCAGTATTATTTGTATCCGTTCTTTCCTACATTACAAGCTCTCTGCGGAGTGGCAAACAGACTTAATGACTCTCCATGTACTTTAATCTTAAGTAAGAGACATCCTAATGGAAGCCTGTTTGTTTTGCATCTTAATTACACTGTAATGTCTGTTCCATAGCCGCTATCTTCTGTAAATGGACCTTGGAAATTTATCAATTCTTGTGTTGCACAGAACATGACATACAGTACAACAGAATCCTAACTGTCATAGTGGAGGTCGAGAGGTTAGCATGTCTGTCACGCAGTCGAGAGGTACTGTGTCTAACTGTGTTCCCTCGAAGTTGGGGCTTGCAAGTTCTCCCTATGTGGGTTTTCTCCGGGTACCTTCCACATTCTAAAAACATACATGTTTGGTGAGGTTAATTGAAGTGTCTAAAATGTCCATAGATGTGAATGTGAGTGTTACATTGTTGTTTGTCTCTATGTGCCCTGTGATTGACTGCTGAGCGTTCCAGGGCGTGCCCCGCATCTCACCATGGTCACCCTGGATCACATATATTTATTTATTGTGATCACCGCAGTGGGACTAAAAGTAGATTATTATAATGCTTTACATCCATTGGGCCAGACTTTAAGAAAACAAAAAATAGCCAGAATAGCTACATTAAAACGTGTGTTTGGTCCCCTGGTCCCCAATGACTCTTTTGGAATGTAAAGAATGAGGTCACACAAGCCCGATGTGTGTCACACTGGCTATTATCACTGTCAAACCAGATTTACACTTTTCTAATGTAATACGCCATGATATTTACAAATGTGTTCACAGCAAGAATGACTCATGGAATCAGCTTTTCACTCGAGATGTCTGCATATAAATTGTTAGTTATTCTCACTTTCAAATTTACTGATGGCGTGATATGTTTGTGACAGAAGAGGTGGGAAGTGTGAGGAATGTCTGTCCCCACAGCCCCCCATCCTCCTGTTTGGAATCAGCTCAAAACTGCTCATGCAGTATTTGTCAACAATCAAATTCTTTTTTTCCCCTAATTTTTTGTAGTGTTCGTCCTCATTAGGGTCACGGATAAGCAGGATCCTATCCCAGCTGACTTTTAGCGAGAGGTAGGGCACACCCTGGACTGGTCGGCAATCAATCGGAGGACATACGTAGACGAACAACCATTTACATTCACACTTATAGGCACGTACCAGGAGACAACACATATAGGCACTGGGAGAACATGCTAACTTCACACCAACCACATGATTTGCGGTCCAAATACTCTTTAACTCCTAAATCCAGATCAAGTACTGTATTGTTCTACTGATACTGATATGAGATCTCAGCGTAGAAGAGTGATTTGGGTTTTATTGTTCACATTTTAATTTGAACAGCCTACAGAGCAAAGATGGTCTTTTTGTTTCACGGCCAGTATCCCAGTTGGAATTCTCTCTCAGTTTTGATTGGACCAGATGGTCCTGCGCTGTCTCTCTGACCTTTCAACAGTCAACACTATGTCGACTGGGTGCATAGCTTCTTGACCAACTCCTCATTTTCACAGATGGTACATTTGCTTGGTGTTTTAGTTTTGTCATGACACCACACCCAGCACACAAAGCTTTCTGTTTTTAATCTCCACGTTTAAAAAACAAAACAACTCAATTTGGCATTTTAGTCTATCTTGATACAGCATCTCTGTCTGCATAGAACAGATGGTTTAAAAAAGACAGATGTAGTTTCAAAAGAATAAAAGAGCTGAATTATTTTAGCAAAAAGAGCATCCAAATATATCTGCCAAGTAATGGCGCCAATGGTATCCATCCATCCATCCATTTTCTGAGCCGCTTCTCCTCACTAGGGTCGCGGGCGTGCTGGAGCCTATCCCAGCTGTCATCGGGCAGGAGGCGGGGTACACCCTGAACTGGTTGCCAGCCAATCGCAGGGCACATAGGAACAAACAACCATTCGCACTCACAGTCATGCCTACGGGCAATTTAGAGTCTCCAATTCATGCATGTTTTTGGGATGTGGGAGGAAACCGGAGTACCCGGAGAAAACCCACGCAGGCACGGGGAGAACATGCAAACTCCACACAGGCGGGGCCGGGGATAGAACCCGGGTCCTCAGAACTGTGAGGCTGACGCTCTAACCAGTCGGCCACCGTCCCGCCGCGCCAATGGTATACACTATATTACCAAAAGTATTCACTCACATGCCTTGATTCAGATATGAATTTAAGTGACATCCCATTCTTAATCCATACGGTTTGATATGACATTGGTCTGCCCTCTGCAATTATAACATATTAAACTCTTCTGGAAAGGCTTTCCATAAGGTTTAGGAGTGTGTTTATAGGAATTTATGACCATTTTTCCAGAAGCACATTTGTGAGGTTCCACACTGATGTTGGACGAGAACGCCTGGCTCTCAGTCTCCACTCTAAATTCATCCAAAAGTGTTCGATAGGATTGAGGTCAGGATTGGGCAGGCCAGTCAAGTTCATCCACATCAAACTCTCTCATCCGTGCCTTTATAAACCTTGATTTGTGCACTGATGCACAGTCATGTTGGAACAGGAAGAGGCCATCTCCAAACTGTTCCCACAAAGTTGGAAATGTCCCAAATATTAGCCCCTGAGCTGCAGTGAAAGGAACTCTGAATGCTTCAGCATACCAATAGATTTTGGACAGTCAAACAGTTTGGGGATTACCCCTTACTGTTCCAACATATCTGTGTGTCCATAAAGATATGGATGAGGGATTTTGCTATGGATCAACTTGACTGGCATGCGAAGAGTCCTGCCTTCAACCCCATACAACACCTTTGGGTTGATTTCGTGTGCACAATGAGCCAGGCCTTCTCGTCCAACATCAGCGCGCGACCTCACAAGTATGCGCAGGGAAGAATGGGCAAAAATTCCCATAAACTCACTCCTAAACCTTGTTGAAACCCTTCCCACAAGAATTGAAGCTGTTATAGCTGCAAAGGATTGACCAACATCATATTAAACCATATGGATTTAGAATGGGATATCACTTAAAATCATATGTGAGTCAAGGCAGAAGAGCAAATACTTTTGGCAATATAGTGTGTATTCCCATTTAAAATAGCTGTGGCTTGAATGACTCTACATAGTTAACTTTATCAGTTTTATTTTTGCTTTGGTTTGTGGTTTTGAGCATTTATCCATCCATTGTCTATATCGCTTGTCCTCATTTGGGTGCAAGTTTTTGGAATGTAGGTGGAAGCCAGAGTACCCGGAGCAAACCCATGCAAGCACTTTCGAGCAGTTCAACTAAAAAGTATTCTTGCCTTCGGGATAAATCACAAATATGTATAACACATGATCAAATACTGTATTTACATCAGTCTCTATTTATATGCTTGCGTAATGAAAGTACTCTTATTATGTACATTTGAGCACAGCCTAAGATTTTTAAATGTGTGTGTATCTTTTTCTTGATCACTGGTCACACGGATAGCTTTATTAAACAATCTTAATTGTCACGCAAGTGTAAAAATAAGCTAACCACTGTAAATCATTAAAACAATAAAACTGCCTTCACTTTATTACGTGACGACGTGTATGCCCAACAAAAAGTAAAGCATGTGCAGATATAATTCTTTGATGTGAGATCTTGTGAGGTTCACTTTAAGTTCTTGCAGTACGCCAACATCTTGATTGATGCCATGCATGACGAGTCATGTCCATTTTTTGGGGAAAGTGCAAAACAACCAAAGAAAAAGCAAACATACTTTTGAGTCTTTTGAGGTTGATGCACCTGACGTGACATCATGCATGACATCGGTCCAAGTGTCTGAATACGTGTTGCAAAAAAGCCAAAGAAAAAGCAATGGATGTGCACAGCACTTAGCTCTTACCAGCCAATAATTTTAGCCTACCATGTCACGGTTGTTAAATATTTGCAACAAATTGTAGAAGCAGGAAACCTAACCACAGTGTGCAAAGATGGCTCCATTGTTTGTGTGAACCACTGGTTGACACTTGGCCAGAGCTCTCTGCTCTGTCAGAAGGCGCATGGTGAACATCAACTCAGTCCTCCAGATGCTGCTGAGGAATGTGTAACTCTCCACACCGCTGGATTTGTGCCAAACGAACGGCTTTTCTTAGCCCTTTGACTCCTGCTGATGTGACTGTAGGGCCTGTGGTGATTGTTATTATGGTCAGGAAATGGCTACAGTCTTCTGTCAGCAAAATCTTATTTGTCATTGGTGAGAGGAAATTTGAAGTTAAACGTTGTGGTATTATCGAGGGAATTTCAAGAAATCCCGTCATTCCAAAATGACTATACTTCCAATTTCCATGGAATTGAATGTCCAGCTTTAAATCTGAAGATTGGCTCTGTGCCAAAATGCCATCAGGAATGTGTGTCCCTGTTCGTCAATGGGTCATGGGAAAATGCCATGAGTTGTGTTGCTTCGTTTGTTATCGTTGATTTCCTCAGGAAGAGAACACATACAGAAAGAATATATAGTGGCTGCTATGCAGCAGGGAGGGAAACAAATCCACTGGGTGCACTTCAACATGTCATAACACTGCAACATTTCTTCTGTTTTATCTATCCCACCTCAATTCAGTGCCTTATATTCGTAGTGCTACATTGATAGATATTCTGTGTCTATTCATTATAAATGTACTGACAGTGGCCCTAAAAAAATACATTTTCAATTTGTGGCATTTAAGTGGTGGGGCCAAAGTGATATTTTTTTTAGGGCCCAAAATCCCTGGCAGCACCCATGAATGTATCACTTCATCATTTTCACTCATATATAAAGAAGAGGACTTGTGCAATGACATTGACACTCATGTGACACTTACACAATCAATCAGCCATATATTCACTATATCGTTCATCCATTAATTTGCTCATCAAAAAATGTATGTGGGCGTTTCAGGGGAGCCTTCTCTGAGGTAGTCCTGGCAGAGGAGAAGAGAACCCAAAGGTTGGTGGCCATCAAGTGCATCCCCAAGAAAGCTTTAGAGGGCAAGGAAAACAGCATTGAGAATGAGATCGCAGTGCTGCACAAGTAAGTGGGCTTCACCAATTTAGGTATGATAACCTCTTTTCATATAAACCCCATGACAGGTCCTGAACACCATGTTCACTGTTGCAGTGTAGTATTGTAACACAATGGCCATGAACTAGAGCCATTTTAGTGGAGTTGTTGAAACATTCTTTTCTTCAAATGTAGAGCGAATTACAGACTGTTGTGAAAATGGCATTTCTGCATTGGTTCCCAAGTTATTTTTAGAGCTGTTGTTGCCTGGGTTACAGCAGACACACAACTCAAGTACTCGATGTACAAATGGTTGAGGGGATACAGGTGGAGGTTAGTAAGTGGTTCTGTTACAATTTGGACCAAATGGAGCTAACTAGTGTAAACAGGTTTTCCCTGTGGGAATTTGTTTGCACTCATTCGATGGTTTGATGACTCATTGCAACACGCAACCTCCAATTTCCCCTTGCAAACACACAATGCAAGTAGGGAATAAATCTTCCATCCATCCATCCATCCATCCATTTTCCGTGCCGCTTATCCACACCAGCATCGTGGGCGTGCTGGTGCCTATCACAGCTGACTCTGGGTGTACCCCGCCTCTCGCCCGAAGATAGCTGGGATAGTCTCCCGCAGACCCGTGACCCGAGTGAGGATAAGCGGTATGGAAAATGAATGAATGAATATAGTAATCCCCTATCTTTGGGGAGTCTGCCCTCTGTTATTTGCTGTAAAACGTACTTCTTTGCAGTTCTTGTGCTCTTTCGACAGTGCTCTGAGATGCCACAAGGTAGCACCAAAGCCCCGTCTAAATAGGAATTGTTCTCAAGGAAGTATGTTGAAGCGATACATTTGGACAAGCTTTGAGGAACTAAGTTTAGCCTGGGTTGTTAGTGGAAGTTAGGAAAGTCTTTGCTGCATGTGTATGTACACGCACACCTCATGTGCAGATTTTTTAAACTAAATCATATGTAAGCCATTTATTTTTAATGTTAATGTTTTAGAATGAGTTTCTGATGATATTATACTGTTTTGGGATAATAGTTTGTGGTATATTCATGGTTTAAACCTTTACTAAAAGTATTTCTAAACATTCATCAATCAGTCAAATTTTTGGGATATTCGCAATAGGCCGTGGCCCCTCTACTGTTTTTCATTATGCTCCCATTTCAGTGGCACAAGATGGGGCCAGAGAGGGATAAATTTTTGCTAATGTACTACTGTCTGGTCATACTGACAGTTTTAACAAATATGACAAAAAGTGATTTATTTTTTATTTTTATTTTTTTATGAACATTGCAAACTTGCCTTTAAACAAATTGGTCCAGCATGCACACAATTCAAAAAGTTTCTTGAAATAAACTAAAATAAAGAGGCGTTTATGAATTGATCACCCATTTGTGTGATGTGCTGGTTTCTGGGGGAAGACATGGCAACACCTTTCTCTAATTTGCTGACTTGTGCACTCTGATGCCCTGTGAGAGCCATAGGTGCTGACCGGTTCAGCAAATGACTCACCAACCTATCTTTCTCCCTCTCTCCTCCAGTCACCGTGGCCAATGTCAGCATAACTCGTCCACACAAGCACATAAAACAGCTGTACACAAACATACCGCGTTTAAATGCGAACGTGGGTGTGGATGTGCACAATGGAGCTCGTGCACGCACGCTCCGAGCGCTGGGCGCCTTTAATCAGGCATTCATCCTTCATGGGGTCCATCAATCCTTCTGCGCTCAGCTAAGCAGATGAATGAAGCCTCATTGTTCGAGTCAGCACTGTAATCCAGCGTGAGTTTAGACTGGTGCATACCTACAGTGTGCTTCACGACAACTAGACACACACAGTGTAATATTAGAACATTATGTTAGCACATTGATCATACACAGTATCACTGACCAATAAGTAGGATTTCCTGATTTTGTTTTTGCCACTGGGATCCTTCAAGAGTTGTATAATGCATTTCGCTTTTAAGCTATTATCATTAGCAAAAGTTGTAAATTTACTGACTCAATGAACAGGGTGAAATTGTTGAATATTAGAATATTGTTGAATATTACTGCAATTGGCTGGCAACCAGTTCAGGGTGTACCCCGCCTCATGCCCGATGATGGCTGGGATAGGCTCGAGCACGTCCGCGACCCTAGTGAGGAGAAGCGGATCAGAATGGATGGATGGATGTTGAATATTACACAGAACAAACAGCTTAAGGCAAAACTAGAATGCCACTCAGTAAAACACCGAACTCCAGCAAAATGTGCAGGATATTCTCCACACAGAGAAATTATCATTAGCAAATGTTGTAAATGTATTCCTCAAATGACCAGGGTGAAATTGTTGAATATTCCAATATTGTTGAATATTAGACACACCATTAGACAGATCAGTTGAGCACAGAACTTCACCAGTGTGAAACTCACACGATTCCTGTATATACAGTATGTACTGTTTATATACAGTATATGTTCATATACTGTACATTGTACATTTGATTGACTTCGCTGCAGACAGCGTGGGATCAGTTCCCACTGAATGACAGTGTGAATGGAAGAGTGAATGGTTGTCTAATGATAATATGACTAAAAAATTAACCTGATGAAGTACATGATCTGGGGTTGTTATTTTGATAACATGGGCATTATTCTCCTCATTACAAACCAGTGAATTTGTCTTCTAATGGAGAAATGAATGCACATAAAGGATTTTCTTTTCTTTTAAATGGAGCAAAGGTTATACTTAAAGTAATGTCCAGGGCACACAGGTCAGGCAGGGAAGCACAATCCTATAACAGTATATAGAGTATATTGGGTGAGTCATCACCTCTCTGCTGTCACTGCACCAGCAACTGTCAGAGCATCAAAGCTGAGAGTTCAGCCAATTAACGAGTAACATTCCACAACGTACACAATGCATTCTCTCCAAGAGTACATTTCCATTAGACTCAGCTGAGTATGGCTTGGGGGTCACATATAGTAACATATTTTTACCAATGCATTTAACAGTTTTTTCATCCATCCATCCATTTTCTGTACCGCTTCTCCTCACTAGGGTCGCGGGCGTGCTGGATCCTATCCCAGCTATCTTCGGGCGGGAGGCGGGGTACAAACCTGAAATGGTCGCCAGCCAATCGCAGGGCACATAGAAACAAACAATCATTCACACTCACATTCACACCTACGGGCAATTTGGAGTCTTCAATTAACCTCCAAGGCATGTTTCTGGGATGTGGGAGGAAACCGGAGCACCTGGAGAAAAACCACGCAGGCACGGGGAGAACATGCAGACTCCACACAGGCAAGGCGGGGATTTGAACCCCAGTCCTCAGAACTGGGAGGCAAATGTGCTAACCAGTTGCCATTTAACAGGTTTTTATTTATTTAATTTGAACTGGTAAAATAATTATACATAAAGTGAATTAATATATGTATTGAAATAATTAATTTGGATATTTAAAATAAATTACATATCTGAATATGTATTTAAATATTATAAATATTTATATAATATATTCATTTGTTATCTAAAGTAAACAATTTTACATACACATTGTAACTCCCCTCCCAACCCCCGCCTCATCTACGAATGCCCTGGCCCATCTGTCCGCTTCAAAAATCAAATGTGGCCCATTAGCACCAAGTTACTTTTTTACATTTTATTAATTTTAATTAACCTTGTGTTTTTCTTTGCAGGATTAAACATGCCAACATTGTGACTCTGGAAGAAATATTTGAGAGTAAATCGCACCTCTACCTTGTCATGCAACTGTGAGTATTCACATATGTGTGAGTTTGGAGCTCCCGGCTTGTGCCATCTCCTATGCACGGCTTGTCACATGGATTAATTGCTCTCTGTAATGCACTTCCCTGTGTACATGTATACACACACACACACACACATGCAGGCACGTATTGTACGACACTCACCGGTGGAGAATTTTGCCTTCACACCTGCAGCCTGTCAGCCTGCCGCCAACCTCAGTGACTCAAATGTCAAAAAGAAAGGGAGGAGAAGAAAACGGAGTTTGATTAAATTACCCTTTAGATACGATACAGGATTTATTTCGGATTTATTAAATAAAGATAGAGAGGGAGGGTGAAGAGTTGCATTTCTTTTCTACTTGAGGTCATTGCACTCTCTTGTAATATTTGTGAGGCCTCATAACAATTTAAGCATGACCTGGTTGCACAGCCATAAATCTAACTGCATGAACTGAATCAGGCCAAGTTTAAATATGAGGAAACCAATGTCAATTTATTACCATTATTAATGTGGCCACGAAAGTAAAACTAGAAGGTACACAACAACAGAAGAGCAAACTATTTTGCAATTTTGTGTTCCCATATTTTTAAAGTTTTAGTACATTTCAGGACATTTGAAGATGCTGGATTTAATAGCTGTAAGCAGATACTGCTCTGTAAGTAAAGTCATGTCACCATCTAGTGGCCATTATATACGATCACACAAACTTCTGTTTTTTATTGTAGTCCGTGTTTTCCATTCTCATCTAGATTTTACATTGTTTGTTGCTTCTAATTTATGTGGGTGTGTTTGAACTGTCCAATCAGGGTATCTGGTGGGGAATTGTTTGACCGCATCATCGAGAAGGGCTTCTACACAGAGAAAGATGCCAGTAAGCTCATTCATCAGATTCTGGATGCTGTCAGATATCTCCATGACATGGGAATCGTGCACCGAGACCTCAAGGTTTTTATTTTTTATTTTTTACATAAAGCTGAAGTCCTCGAATTGATTGCAACATCAACTGTATGTAAGAAAACAAATTATTTTATGCGGCACGGTGGCCGACTGGTTAGAGCGTCAGCCTCACAGTTCTGAGGACCCGGGTTCAATCCCTGCTCCCGCCTGTGTGGAGTTTGCATGTTCTCCCTGTGCCTGTGTGCGTTTTCTCCGGGCACTCCGGTTTCCTCCCACATCCCAAAAACATGCACATTAATTGAAAACTCTAAATTGCCCGTAGGTGTGAATGTGAGTGCAAATGGTTGTTTGTTTGTATGTGCCCTGCGATTGGCTGGCAACCAGTTCAGGGTGTACCCCGCCTCCTGCCCAATGACAGCTGGGATAGGCTCCAGCACGCCTGTGACCCTAGTGAGGAGAAGCAGCTCAGAAAATGGATGGATGGAAATTATTTTATTGTTATTCTGTATTTAATATATTTCATCCACTGGGACTTCAAACCACCGCATTGTGGCCATGGAGCTGAGTTTTGTATTTAATGTTCCACATGTCTGCTGTGCGTCACAGCCAGAAAATCTGCTCTACTACAGCATGGACGAAGACTCCAAAATCATGATCAGCGACTTTGGTCTGTCTAAAATCGAGGGCTCGGGCAGCGTGATGTCCACAGCGTGTGGGACTCCCGGGTATGTCGGTAAGTCACCCACATTCTGAAATAACATCTGGGGGAGGTAAGAATTTTTTTTCAATTGCAAATGAAATACATACTAAAATAATTAGGTTAAGGTATACAAATAGTCTTATCTTCCACTTGGCTTCTTGCAAAGTTCTTCTTCATCGTCGGAGATTGAAATCAAATATTGTATGGAACATTTTAACATTAATAATTGTCAAAAAAGTATAAAAAGGAGTTAAACGCTGTTCAATAAAACTAAACTTACATAACCTTGACCACTTTTGATTATGTGTGACCAATGTGTACCTGCAGGGATTGATGATGGTGTATGAACTTGCATTGTGCTTTTTAGTGTCATACAAGTGCAAATAATAGTGACCTGTGTATGATTAAAAATGAACAATTATGTCTCCATGTCTCTACAGTTACGCTAAACAGACCTGACTTTAAACTACATACCATTCTTCTTTATTTATTTCTTTTCTCTCTCTTTTCTATCTGCCAAGCCTTAGCTCCAACGATATAGTGCTTAAAATACACTATATTGCCAAAAGTATTCGCTCACCTGCCTTCAGTCACATACGAATTTAAGTGAGATCCCATTCCTAATCCATCGGGTTGAATTGGATGTCGGTCCACCCTTTGCAGCTACAACAGCTTCAACTCTTCTTGGGAAGGCTGTCCACAAGGTTTAGGAGTGTGTTTATGGGAATCTTTTACCATTCTTCCAGAAACGCATTTGTGAGGTCACACACTGAGAGAGGCCTGGCTCTCAGATTCTGCTCTTAAGTCATCCCAAAGGTGTTCTCTCAGGTTGAGGTCAGGACACTATGCAGGCTAGTCAAGTTCATCCACACCAGATTCTCTCATCCATGTCTTTATGGGCCTTACTTTGTGCGCTGGTGCACAGCCATGTTAGAAATGGAAGAACTCTTCCCACAAAGTTGGGAGCATGGCATTGTCCAAAATATTGGCTCCTTAGTTCCAGTGAAATGAACTCTGAAGGATTCAGCATACCAAGAGCTTTTGGACAATTCATTGCTCCAACTTTGTGGGAACAGTTTGGGGATTGCTACTTCCTGTTCCAAGATCCACAAAGACATAGATGAGAGAGTTTAATGTCGATGAACTTAACTGGCCTGCACAGAGTCCTGACACCAACCTGATAGAACACCTTTGGGATTAATTGGAGCGCAGACTGAGAGCCAGGCCTTCTCGCCCAACATCACTGCGTGACCTCAGAAATTCCCTCCACACACTCTTGAACCTTGTGGAAAGCCTTTTCAGAA